>NC_000087.7:23294943-23409943 GCF_000001635.26 Mus musculus
TATATTCCAAACAATAATTCTGTATGATTAATCTTTAATTTTAATGGTTTTCTTGGAGGGTATAGTGTTGTGGGTCAAACTCTCATTGTCATGCCTGTATGTCAAAAGCTGAGCCATCAAACTCTAAGATCTGCATCTGTACTTTTTAAAACATTAATTTCTTTATAGATTTCCAGTACAAAATCTTCAGGGAAAATTTGAAGGTACATTTTTGGATATATAATTTTTTAAACTATATAGTATTAGCATAATTTCTATATTAGGAAATATTAGTTAATATACTGTATGACATCATAGTGAATTATTCTTTTTATATGTAGTATTTTGTAACTATTTTTATTTTTATTTATTTATCTATCTATCTATTTATTTATTTATTTTTACTAGATATTATGTTTCTTTACATTTCAAATATTAGTCATTTCTTTGTTTCACCCCAGATAATCCCTATTCCATTTACCCTCTCTGTGTTTTTATGAGGGTCTCCTCCATCTTTCAATTTTACCCTCCCCACCCTGGTACATGCCTACACTGGGGAATCAAGCCTTCACAGGACCAAGAACTTCTTCTCCCACAGATGTCTGACAAGGTCCTACTCTGCTATATATGCAGCTGGAACCATGGGTTGGTGCTTAGTCCCTGGGTGCTCTGGACAGTCTGGTTGGTTCATATTGTTGTTATTCCTATAAGGTTGCAAACCCATTCAGCTCCTTCAGTTCTTCCTGTATCTTGTCTACTGGGAACCCCATGATCAGTCTGATATTTGTCTGTGAGCATCAGCCTCTTTTCTTGCCAAGAAATGGCTGAGCTTCTCAGGAGATAGCCATATTTGGCTCCTGTCAGCAAGCAAGTGTTGGTATCCACAATAGTGACTGGGTTTGGTGTCTGTATATGGGATGGATCCACAGGTTGGGCAAACAATGGATAGTTATTCCTTCAGTCTCTGCTCTGCACTTTGTCTCCATATTTTTTTCCAAGGAGTATTTTGTTCCCCATTCTAAGAGGGATTGAAACACCCACACTCTCATCTTCCTTCTGCTTGAGCTTCATGTGGTCTGTGAATTACATTTTGGATATTCTGAATTTTTAGAATAGTATCCCTTTATCAGTGAGTGTGTACCATGTTTGTAATTTTGGGATTGGGTTACCTCACACAGGATGATATATTTTATATCCTTCCATTTGCCTGTGTATTTAATAAAGTCATTGTCTTTGTATCATTTGCATATATTTTTATCTCTATTGCTCTATTCTACAGCTTGAGGTCGAGGATGTTTCCCCCTGTACTTCTTTTATTGTTGAGAATAGTTTTTCAATATCCTGGATTTTTTTTTTATTTCAGATGATTTTGTAAATTGTTCTTTCTATCTTTATGAATAATTGAGCTTGAATTTTGATTGTGATTTCACTGAATTTATAGATTGCTTTTGGCAAGATCACCATTTTTACTGAATTAATCGTGCCAATCTATGAGCATGGTAGGTCTTTCCATTTTCTGAGATTTTCAATTTCTTTCTTCAGAGACTTGAAGTTCTTGTCACACAGATCTTTCACTTGCTTGGTGTGAGTAACAGAAAAGTATTTTCTACTTTAAGTAAATGTTAATGAGACTTTAAATTTTGATTTACATTTGTTGTGGAAATACGGAAGTATTGCACAAAGTTTTAGAAATGTACTTTATGGTTTATTATGTTTAACAGTATAGAAAAAATCAGTTACATAATCAGGCAATTTGTATATTTTAATTGAATTATGTTTTACACTAAGTCTTAACTGAGTCAATATAGGAAAAAAAATTAGACTTTCTATTTGGTAGAACAGAATAAAACCCTACTTTGAAATACAATTAATTTACTAAAAAAGATTACCTATCTATCTATCTATCTATCTATCTATCTATCTATCTATCTATCTATCTATCTATCTATCTATCTATCTATCATCTATCTACCTCTCTATTTTCTATCTATCTATCATCTATCTATCTATCTATCTGTCTGTCTGTAAACTTTAATTTTGAAAATCTAAAACATAAAATAAAACTTCTCTGATAATCTCTTAGAAAAAAAATCTGCAATTACTTCCCATTAGATGATTTTTTACTGCTATTTTTCTTTTTATAGTATGAAAAGAACAATTTAATTTTTTTGAGCGTTCTTTTCCTATTTGTATAAATTTGACTGCTTTCATTACTTTGCTTTACAGGGTCATGATCAACAACAAATTATATGAGCAGTATAAAAATATGTTTCAGAAGTTGTATGTGGGTGTAGAGAAATTCGATAAAGAACAAGAAAAACAAGTGGTTGGTATAGTAAGTAACTTTATAATTAACCTCGTATACCTATGTATCAATTAGGAATGGAGAAACTAGCCTTGTGTTCGACACTTGAAACTAAATTAAGTCTCATTATCTAACTATCCTTGGTTCTGTTCAAGTCCTACTGAATTGTAAATCAGAGAGGTATGGTCACATACTATACCAATGAAAACCACTAAGAATTTTAATGGAGATGAGATCATAAATTTCCAAGAGACAGACATTTGCTGAGAGATGAAGAGAGGATTACCAGTTTTTACAATATGTCAGCCTCAGGTATAGTTGAAAGATAGAGAAAGATTACTTACTGTTGTCATCTGGACTCTGTCGTTAATTTTAGAAAACCAAATCAAACTAGCAAAGTAGTTTTAAAATCCTAAACTTAGTCCCTATTTAGTAAAAAAAAAAAAAAAAAAAAAAAAAAAAAAGTGTATGGAAACAACTTTCCTAACAACCGTGGCAAAATAATCCTGTGTAATAATATCACCAAACTATTTTAGATCGTCTCCCCGTTAATGTAACAATCATTATAGTCATCAAATGGTTTCCAAGTAAGATCTGAGGCAATTACCATATTAACCTTTTTTTTTTTTTTTGGTTGGTTAATTGTTTGGGGGGTATTCAATTTGAAATAAACAGGAGATCATTTCCTGCATGAGAACAACGTGGAGGGAGCTGCCATTTTGAGTCAGTTCAGGAAACAGATAGGGACTAAAGATAAAAAATAAATAAATACTCCAAATGAAGGCAATTTTTAAACCTTTCATAGCATGGCAAAAAACACTGTAGTCATTTACATACCAAAAGCTAGAACCTCTTTGTAGTGTTGGCATTGGGCTTACCATCCTAGTCTCAGTATACTAACTTACTTGAAAATTATCATAAAAACATACACTGAATATTTTGTCTTTAGATCTCTAAAAACTTCAGAAAAACTTATCAAAATAACAGACTACAATAAATTCAAGAGAATCAGTTTCATTTTATTTCAAAAAAATTTAGGCTTTTTATAATATTAAATATTTGTTATGAGTAATTCTAGCTCATTTGGTCATAAATATATATGTTTTTAGGAAAATAATTCTAAAAATTTAAAATGCATGTTTTGTATTATTATGTATAACATTGGCAAATTAGATAAGACATGCTCATTCATGTTAAACTCATAAATCTACTCCTATTTTCTGAATCTCTTAAAAATCAGAAACCTCGCTAGGCAAGATCTTAAACTACTGATCTCCTGTAGGCCATGACATTTTTAGCAGATATTTAAATGTATTAACTGATCTACTAATGAGTAGAAATCTGAAAGACCAGAATCTCTGTTGCCTTTCACATAATGACTCTATTCAATGTAAACTATGACTACAATTAGAAAAATACTGAAATCCTAAAGTCAAATCCTCACCTCTTTTATCAGTCATAGAAAATCTTTTAATAGCTATGATACTGTAATCTGTAATCCCAGCACTTGGCAGTTGAATGCAAGAGGATCAAGGCCTTTGACTGTCCATAGCTATATAGCAAGTTTGAGGTCAGCATGAGTAATGTAGGACTGTCTCAAATAAACCTGTCCCCTACAAATCAAACAGAAATATAATGTTAGTATAAAGATATAAAAATAGTAAATATTGCTGTCACTTCAGTAGGAAATTGTTGACCAGAAATACTAAAATAAATGTACAATTGGAATTTTTTTACTATACTTTTGAAGGGAAAACTATTGAAATCTGGATATCCATAGAGTTCCCTGTTTAGAACATTATCCTGACAGCATATAGCCCAGAACTGGTAAGAAGCAAGGCTTGGAGAATCACAGGAGTTGCCTTGCCCAGACTTTAGAGATGGCAGCAAATAACTGTAAGTATCACCTGTTATTTTAGACTGAGGAAGTGCAATTGATGATGACATGTTCCAATATAATAATAGAAAAACAAACAAACAAACAAAAAACTAGTATTTCTGCTTTAGATCTTGGCAGGGCCATTCTAGCCCCATCGTTTGACAAAAGCACAGCACACCTCAGAAAATTGTTTTGATGACATCAACAATTGTCAGACTTAAAATCTATTGATGTGCTTCAAACATCTCTCATCTTCCGGGGTTATACATGGTGGTATTTATGAGACCTCTAAATGATCCCTAGGAATAGGAGCATAGTGTGTAGAGTTGGGAGAGGATATATAGACTGGAGAGATAAAATGGGAAGCATGGTGATCCTTGGATTGCCTGTGCCATATACCTTTGCAGTTGTGGTAATAGATTCAGTGCAGATTGACACTATGAGCACTACCCTAGCACACAGTACAGTGCTTTCTTTTCTTTTTCTGGGCTTTTGCCTGTGACAGGGAAAGGAGCTTGGATACTACTGGGTATTGTGTGGAAGATAACAATCATTGGATCAGTTCAAAGCTTTGGGAGCTGCCAGTTAATAGGCTAAGCTTCAGACTACATCCTACCAATGCATAAATAGGGTCCAGTCTAGATGAATTTCTGGATCCCCAGGATACATGAATAGCATGCAGTATTCTAGAGTAGTATCCAGCTTAATGATACATCTGTTGCTCTTGTGTCTTTCCCTCTTCTGTATCCCCCAAGTTCATTCCGCTTTCTTGGCATGACTCACAAATGAGCCTTTGTGTATTATCCTGTGGTATATGAGAGGAGTTGTCTGAAGAGAGATGAAATATTGAGTCATGGCAAACACAACTGTGGAAATGGAAACCATCCAGGGGCAAATGTTGTAAAATTAACATAGTCTGTGAAAGAAAAATGCTTTTGCTTTCAGAAGGAGAGTGAATGGAGTTTTTCACTAAGCTGGAAGGGGGCTAATAAAGACCCTTTTTAACTGGAGAATTTAATAAGAATTAACCAAAACCCAGGTGCAATTATTCTTAAGGAGTGAACTGGATAGATGGGTAGAGTTTGGCTAGTATAAGATACTTGATTTAATGACTTTTGAGGTCCTTTTTCGAAATCATGATCAATAAATTCTGCCCTCTGTGACATATCTACTATATTTGTTTGAAAGATGAATAAACTAGGATACATAGATATAGCTTTATAGTATAGTTCTTGAACTTTCATGATGTGACAATTAAATCTGTATGATCAGGACATATTTAGAGCTCTGCATTAGGCACACATAATCTATAGCTCCTGGGGACATACACGCAAATGAACAAACATGACTTTATAGTGTTTCTTGTTTTCAGAATGGAATACATTTTATAAATAATCTAAAAGCAATAGGTTCAGTTTCTATGTTCTTAGAGACAGAACCTTAAAGACCCTAAAAACTCTAAAAAATAAAAAATAAAAAAGAAGAGAAAAGAAAATAAACTTGAAGCTTTAAATAAACAATAAAAACCCTAAAACAAACAAACAAACAAACAAACAAAAAAAACATAAAATTTTTGAAAAAATAAAACTAAAAGAACCTAAAACCCTAAAGAAAAACAAACAAACAAAAAAAATCAACAAAAAAATTCTAGATCTCTACAAAGACCCAAAAAACCATAAAATAATTACCACAAACAAACAAACAAGGAAAGAACAATAGCCACACTAAGCCTTAAAAAAAAAAAATCTTGCCAAATACACTGAGAACAACCCTAAAATCATTTAAAAACCGTAAAAAAAAAAACCCTAAAACAATAAAGCAAAACCTAAAACCCTAAAAAACCCTAAAATTATTAAACAAACACTAAATGACCCAAAAAAGCTATTTTTTAAATTCTTAATTAACATTTTTAAAACCCTAAAATTCTATAAATAAGAAAACACAAGAACTCTAAAAAGACCCTAAAAAAATTATAAAACCCTAAAAAAAAATCCAAAAACTCTACAAGTCTAGATCCCTAATGAGACAATAAAAAAGCAATTAAAAAAAAAAGAAAATGAAAAGATACAAAACCACCACCCCAACAACTACAAATTCTTCTGCCTTAAAAAATCGCCAAAAACACTGGAAAAGAAAATCATTTTCCAAACCTTATTAAAAAAAATGCTTAAAACAATTTTTAAAAATTCCTTAATTAAATTAAAAAACAAAACAAAACTAAAAAATAAAGAAATACCCTAAAATTCTTTTTTTTTCTTATAAAAGAAAACATTTATTTGGGGGCTTGCTCACAGTTTGAAAGGGTTAGTCCATTATCATCATGGTGGGAAGCAGACAGGCATGGTGGCAGAGAGGTAGCTGAGAGCTTCGAATCCTGATCTGAAAGCAGCCAGTTGAGAGAGTGAGGGGGAGAGACAGAGAGAGACAGAGAGAGAGAGAGACAGACAGAGAGAGAGAGAGAGAGACAGAGAGAGAGAGACCGAGAGAAACAGAGACAGAGACAGAGACAGAGACATAGTTTCAAAGTCCTGGTATGGACTTTGAAACCTTAAAGATCACTCCTTACTAGGAGTGATCACACCTGTTCCAACAAGGCCACACCTCCTAATCCTTCCCAAACACTTCCATTAACCAGGGAATCAAGCAGTCAAGCATATAAGCCTACGTGAGGTTGTCTTATTCAGACCAAGACACTCATTAAACCTTGTAACAAAGCCAAGTTGAAAAGCAGTACTGTACAAGTGTTATGAGAAAAGTTGCTGGGACCAGGCTTACATTGCAATGCAGTGACCTGGCAACTCACTCAACAACAGTAAAAAGACCCACAAGAACTGTAAAACCCTAAAAAAAGTTCCTTTAAAAAGTTCTAAAAACACATCAAAACTCTGAAACTCAAAATAAAATCCTTGAAAACCCGCTTAAAAAAGCAAAACAAAAAACAAACATACAAACAAACAAACAACAACAACAAAAAACCTACAATACCCTGAAACCCTAAGTAAAATCCTGAGACTATAAAATCAATCCTACCCTCCCCCAAAATACCTACAAAACCCTGAAACATTAACTAAAATCCTAAGATAAAAAAATAATCCTAAGCCTATAAAAAAAAGCAAACACACACACAAGAAAACAAAAAACCCTTACAAAATCCTAAAACCCTATAAAACACTAAAAGTATAAAAAGAAACAAAAACAAAACAAAACACAACAACAAGAAGAACAAAATCACACAAAAAACTACAATTATCCTAAAATTATTTATAAACACTAAAAAGCCCTAAAAACCTGAAATACCTTAAATAAATAAATAAATAAATGAATAAATAAATAAATAAATAAAATAAAAATAAACCTCAACCCTACCCAAAACAAACAAACAAAAAAGCAAACAAAAAAATTATAAGGACAAAAAACCTACCAAATTTAAAACCATTAAAACCCTAAAACTCTAAATAACACAAAGGGCTTTACCCTCCCGCACACCCCCCCCCCTCTAAAAAAAAGAAACCTGAAAACTGTAAAATACTAAAAAGCCCGAAAAAAGCCTAAAACATTAGAAAAAGTAAATCAAAAGAAAAAAAATCTAGAATCTTTAAACAAATACTGAAATAGTCCTAAAATACAAAAAAAAAAAAGAAAAAGAAAAAAAAGAAAAAGAAGAGAAAAATAAAATTCTGAAAACACACCTATTAGCTAGGCAGTCATTCAACTTACAGAGTTTAGCCTGCTTCTGAGTGCTGGTATTAAAGGGGAATAAAACTATACTTGACTCCTTTTTGTTTGTATAATTGTTTTCTAAAATATTTTTTTTTTCTCTGTGGGTGAGTATATGTGTGTGTGCGTGTGTGTGTGTCTGTGTGTTTGTGTGTTGTCCAAAGAGGTCATCAGATAGTCTAGAACTAGAATTGCAGGTGGTTGTGAACAACCATGTGGGTGTTAGAAATTGAACCCTGGTCCTGTGCAAAAGCAATCAGTGGGCCTAAGCAGTGAGCTATCTCCTCAGTCCTTTCTGCTTGCTCTAATCTCTACTTCACTATTCATCTTTCCTAAATATGTCTTTATTCCTACTTCTTCTGTCTGTTTTTATGTGATGAATTCTTGTTTGCTTTTCTCTTGTTTCTCCAATTACAGCACCAAGATTCTTCATTTCCTTTTGTTTTGGAAGATTCTCAAGGAATCTTAAATCCAGACTTTAGGGCAGTTATTTAAAATTCACACCTGGGGATTAATCTTCAGAAAATTATTTTTGGGAAAAACATGTGATTATTTCAACATCTATAGTAGTGTGGGGGCATTATTCTCCCTACGTCATGTACACTTAAGATCTTTAGATACCTCCTTCCCTGTGATAGCCTTGCAGCTCACTGAGTGACATGTGCATTTGATGATAAATGATACACAAACTTTGAAGCACCTTACCATATCCTGTCACCCATATCATGTTCAACATAACAAGAACCACAAGTGAGTTGAAAAATACAAATATATTTTTTAGTGTCTTGAATCTATAATCCCCAAATTAATCAAAATATTATTTGGACTCTGTTACTTTATACCAGTGTTTTTTTTAAGTGTACAAGTCGCAGGCCTTTTCTGTGACCCTTTGCACAGGTTTACAGTGTCCTTTTACCATCTTCATCCTCCCCACTATCCTCCATTGCTATCAGATCTCCCCCCTCCTGCTGCGCTTACTCTTCCAAAATACCTCCTATTTTTTAATGTCCCTTATTAAATTTATATTTTTACAATAGTCATTTTGAGTTTTACTTGTCTAACCTAATATATAGTATTTAACCATTCCATCCATTTTTTTGAAAACAAAGCGCTGCACTAATACACATAGATGAGAAATATATTTCTCTCTCTCTCTCTCTCTCTCTCTCTCTCTCTCTCTCTCTCTCTCTCTCCTTCTGTCTCTCATTTTTAAGGCATTCATCCAGAAGTTGACATCCTAAATCACTCCATAGCATGTATGTTTCATACAGTGAGGCAATCAATATTGATGATATGGATATGTAGTGGTCCTTCTTAGATTTTTTTTTTTTTTGTGAACTTAAATCAACCTGGGAAGATAGAATCTCAGATAAAGATCCTCCATCACATTGGCCTGTGGCCACACCTTAAGGAATGATTTTTTTTTTTGATGACTGTTGTTGAAGGATCTAGCTCTCTTTGGATAGTGTCATATCCTATGAAGATGATGTACAGGGTATGGTGGGGACCGTGGAAGGTACTGAAAAGGATTTTTTTTTGAAGAACTGAAGATCTATGTGGCATGAACAATTAAAGTGTCCTCTAATTTGTAAGTAAATTTTATACATACCTGTGTCCAGTATTCTGTCTACACATATTTCAAAAGTAAAATTACCTCATCTATTTCATCCTGTTTTACTGCATTTAATCTATGAAATTACTTATAATCAGAAGTGCTGGTAAATTTTAAAAACCTTTAAAATATGACTGGGAGATATCAGGTTTTTTTTTTTTTAATTTTATCACAACTTTGTAAGCATGCCCAAGATCTATGTTGTCCTCTTACTTTCCAAAGAATCCATAATTCATGATTGCCATTGGTTTCAATACATGTCATTTAACCCTGTCAAATTCCAGGTTTGTTTGCATAAAAATAGTCCTCCTCTAACTGTGGGTTTTCATAAAGTGAAAATTGGTGTGCTATCCAGTGTGCTGCCTCAAAGAATCTGGCAATATTTATGATAAGAAGCACAGCTTAAAGATAACCAAGGGAAAGGTTGGAACATGAAAAATAACCACCATGGATGTTGTCAAGGCAGAAACCGAAGACTTTCTCAGAACGAAAATAAAAACAAAAATGAAACAAAACAAAACACAAACCAAACAAATAAATAAAAATTCAACAACCAAACAATAAAAACCATGCAAGGGTGTAATTCTTTGGCAGAATATTACTCAGATCATCAGGCCTTTCAGTTGGGATTTCATTTATTATTTCTAGGAGGCCATATGAAAAGGTAAATTCGAGATGCTGAATGTTTCTGAGTGTAACTAGGGAAGGAACCAGCCTGAGAGGGGTTCTATGATGTAAGCTGAACTAGGGTGATGTCACAGAGCACTGGCTGGAGGTTGCGCATCTATTCCACTTGGAGGCGCTAGAATCCATTCAAGGTGAGTTCACTATCTTCACAGTGGTGTGTCAAAGCCAGGTCATTTTTTCCCACAGGCTTTTGGTGCCTGGTCTCTATCAGGAGATCTTGACGACTAGGATATTTTTCTATGGGTAAGTACATTTATGAAGTAATTGGGACCCTCATAGCTACAGAAAGCTAAAAATTTTCTCTCCTACAGTGAGTTACTGTACATTCTACTTTCCCCATGTTTATTAGCAAGGGAGATGAATGGTCTAGGTTAGTTTATCTCCTGAATTTATTATCCTTGCTAACCATATCTAGATCACAATTCCACTAAAATGCCAAAGCTCCTGTTTGTCCATGTGCATGTTAGAAGTTATTAGTTCTAAAAGGCTGATATTGCCTCGACTTTTTGAGTTGTTCTTGAGTTCAGTGATGCAATGGCTTCATCGAATAATTCTGAAGCTGGGTCAGGAGAAACAATAAAGAAGGACAGTGGTGTGCTGTGTCCCTTGGAAGATATTTGTGAGTGCAAGAACTTAGCTCAGAGCTTACGCGTACAAGAGAATCATGGTGACCCCTCTGGCCTTTTTTTTTTTTTTTTTTTCTCTTCTTCTCGATCATTGGGGGTAATTGTCATAGCACCACCTAAATTGACATAGAAATTCAAGGAGAGGATCCTCATCAGAGACAAATTTACTCAGGTCTGAAGAAATAAATGTTGATCTGAGTATGTTATTCTGAGCTCTAGAGAATTACTTGTTAATTACACTATTTTTATTTCCTTGTTTCCCTTGTTTCTTTGTTTCTTTGTTTGTTTGTTTGCTTGCTTGGTTAATTTTATTTGAGTTTCTGTATGTTTAGATATGGCTGTCAGGAAACTCACTGTGTAGACCAGACTAGTCTTTCACTCACTAAGGTCTGCCTCACTCTGCCTCTTGAGTACTATGATTAAAGTTATGGGTCACTACCACTTCCTATTAACTTCTCCATTTGATTGTTTGTTTTGTTATTTTTTGTTTGTATTTCTGTTTTGTTTGTTTTTCGTTTGATTTTCGTTTGTTTTCTTTTACTTGATGTTGTTGTTGTTGTTTGTTGTTGAGACAGGGTTCCTCTCTATAGCACTGACTGCCCTGGAACTCACTTTGTAGACCAGGCTGGTCTCTAATTTAGAAATCTGCCTGTCCTTGCCTTCTGAGTTCTGGGATTAAATGCGTGTACCACCATGGCTGACTTATTAACTTCTTATTTTTATAAAATTAATTTTAGGAGCTCAAATCTGTTTAGCATAGTCTTCTTCACCTGCTCAGAAGTTCTCGTAGAGAAGAGTCTTGGTCCAGCATTCACTCCCAACCCATAACCATTGCCCATCAGGAATTCATGTATATGACAGAGGCAACAGCATTGTGTCTGGCGTAAACGGGCAAGATCTTCAGTCCCAGGCAATGAGCAAGTATGATATTTGAAGGGAATGGAAGCCACAAGACAGTGTGATCTACCACAACAGGTCTACAGCCAGGTAGAAGACAATACATCTGAAGAGTCTGAGCATGACATCACTCAAGAAGAAGAGTAGGAGGAAGCCTTCTTCCCAGGCCCTGGGGAATATTGTTGGCTGCAGAATTTCTCACGGGTGGAAGGAAGGTAATGAGCCTGTCACCCATTGGAAGGCCATCATTCTAGGTCAACTGCCAACAAACCCTTCTCTTTATTTGGTGAAGTATGACGGAATTGACAGTGTCTACGGACAGGAGCTCCACAGCGATGAGAGGATTTTAAATCTTAAGGTCTTGCCTCACAAAGTAGTTTTTCCTCAGGTGAGGGATGTCCACCTCGCCAGCGCCCTGGTTTGCAGAGAGGTACAACACAAATTTGAGGGGAAAGATGGCTCTGAGGACAACTGGAGTGGGATGGTGCTAGCCCAGGTGCCATTCTTACAGGACTATTTTTACATTTCCTACAAGAAGGATCCGGTCCTCTACGTCTATCAGCTCCTGGATGACTACAAGGAAGGTAACCTCCACATCATTCCAGAGACCCCTCTGGCTGAGGCGAGATCAGGTGATGACAATGACTTCTTAATAGGTTCCTGGGTGCAGTACACCAGAGATGATGGATCCAAAAAGTTCGGAAAGGTTGTTTACAAAGTTCTAGCCAATTCTACTGTGTACTTTATCAAATTTCTCGGTGACCTACATATCTATGTCTATACTCTGGTGTCAAATATCACTTAAATTAAAAAAAATCACAAAGTACAGAAAAGTAAACTTATAGGATTGAAAAAAATGTTTATTTTCCTGTGTTGGGTACTTATGGGTCTTTGACAACCTCAGTATCTTTGTCAATAAAATTTGTTTTGTTCTAAAAATTAATACGTGTGACATGACATGCTTTTAGTGAACACATTGTTGGAAGAGATGGACTATGGTAGAAAGAACATCAAAGGAAGATGAAAGTTGCAACGCAGGCTGTGAACAGTGCATACATCTAATATCACACAGGCTAAAATGGACAGGACTTAGATTCTGTGGTCTGCATAGTGAGCAAGGAATTGGAGATATGACTTAGAGGAGCAGGGATGGCAGCAAAAAATGGATTTTTAGGAAGAAGCAGAGAAAGACAGGACATAGATAGAATCTCTGGTATGAAGTCTGAGGGAGAAACAACAAGTTGGGGAAAGAGTGATAGATAAAAGGAATGTGGCCTTGTTACACAAAGTGCAACCCAGAAAACTGATCCAAAGAGATTCAGAAATCAGACAAAATAAGGTTTCATTTGAATAATGAAACCAAATGAAACTTGTCTCTCATTTTAAGATTTATTATCTTTATTTATATGGGTGGGAGTAGGGCATGAGCTTGAGAGTATAGGTGACCACAGAGACATGAGTTGTCAGATCCCATGGAGCTGGCATTAAAGCTGATTGTTAACCATTGGATATGAATTCAAGAAAACAAATCCAGTTTTTTTGCGGTACAGTAGTGCTCTTGACAACATGGTCATCTATTCCCATTAAGATATCTTTTTAAGAAATCCAATATTAACATGCAGAAAAGAGACCAGGTAGAAGTTAAGAAAGATTAAATTGATGGTGACCTTTAAAAACAATAAAGGACACACAAAGGACTAGAGGACACTGAGGGACAAATGAATTCTAAGATGAAGTTCTCAAAATGTGAAGCAGGAGACCCAGGAAGAATAGAAATTTTGTGCAAATAGTTAAAATTGGGCATATCCACATTAGGTTCTTTGGTTTCTTAACAAATAGCCAGCTGATCAGATCAAAGAGTAATTTAAAAGTGAAAATGAATAAACTGTGAGATAATATATGGTGGGGCGTGGATCCTGAGTTCTTTCCCTGTGCAATCTTTGCCTGGGATGAATCCTGTGATCTTTTGGAGTTCTCTGTTGAGTGCCCCAGATGACCATCAAAAAGCTCACCACTGGCCTGTTCCCCTGGCTCTCCTCCAAACATCTGACTCCCAACATACCTATGTACCATTTCAGCCTGTCTATTCCCTGGAAATTCCTGTCTCAAATTTATGTGTGACCTCCTTCTCATAAAACAGTGAAGGTGTACTCAATGCATATGTGCTGATCTCTTTTCTATGCCAGTTCTCATGGGTTTCAAACTCTATGAGGTTGCCCAATATGTTGGTCACTACTCCTGAGTAGCCCCTGTGCTTCATGGGGGTCTTAATGGGTCCCATATGCACTCTGAGTGTTTCTTTTGTTTGGTTGGTTGGTTGGTTTTATTGTTGTTGTAGGTTTTTTTGTTTGTTTTTGTTTTGTTTGTTTGTTTGTTTTTTGTTTGTTTGTTTTTGTATTGTTTTTTGTTTTTGTTTTTAGTCAGGCTTGTCATGGACTCAATCATTTGTGTTTTTTCTCTAGAATAAGTTTGAATGCCAAATGACTTGAAAATACTCTTTATTGTTGATTAATTTTGATATCTGGGAGAGTTTCTATGCTAGCTGGATGTCTTAATTAGGGTTTCAATGCTGTGAAAAATCACTATGACTAAGACAACTCATTAGAAACATTTCATTAGGGCTTTTCAACATTTCATTGCAGTTTCAGAGGTTCAGTCCACTATCATCAAGGAAGTGAACATGCAAGTGTCTGGGCATATGTAGTGGTGGAGAGGAAGCTTAGAGTCTTCTGCATGCAGGGATGTTGTCTTCCACACTGAGCAGAGCTTTAAAGCCTCACAGTGATATGCTTCCTCCAAAAAGGCCACACCCACTCCTACAAGGCCACACCTCCTCATAGGCCAACTACATTCAGAGTGCCATACTGGTTTCATAGCAACTTGAAAAGATCTAGAGTCTTGCAAGAGGAGGAGCCTCAGTTGAGAAAATGCCTCATTAAGATCAAGCTTTTAGGAATTCTCTTAATTGGTGGGAGAGGACCCAGTTCATTGTGGGTGGGGACACCGTTGAGGTGGTAGTCTTGTGCTCCTTATGGAAGCAAGACTTAAGGAGCATGTCAATAAGCATCACCACTCCATGGCCTATGCATGAGCTTCTGGCTCCAGGAACCTGTGTTGTTTCAGTTTCTTTCCAAACTACTTTGATGATGAACAGCAATGTGGAATATAAGCTGAATAAAATTTTGCTATGGAATTAGCTCTTTGGACATGGTATGTTCTTACAACAATAGAAACCTTAAGTAAGACAATTTCTTAGAGGAACAAAATATCTAATACTACCACTGTCACTTATCCTATAAGGATAAATAATGTGTAGATATTTTATTTTAATTTAAAGGTAAGATATTCTCATGTATATAATGACATGCAATTGTTCTAGTTTGCTTCTTTCTCACACTGAAGAATACTAACATCAAACATAACTTGGGAATATAAGGGTTATTAGCTTACATGTTACAGACTATTACCAAGGAAGGCAAAACAGGAACTTGAAGCATTACCAGGAAAGAGTGCTTATTGCTTGACCCTATCTTAGTCATTGTTCTATTGCTGTGAAGAGACATCATGGATAAAACAACTATTATGAAACAAAGCATTAACTGGGGGCTTGATTACACTTACAGAAGTTTAGTCAAACATCAAGTCAGTGACCGCAGCACTGGAGCAATAGAGAACTATTGATCCTTAGACAGAAACAGATATTCTGCCATTACATTGGTTTCTTGAAAACTCAAAGACCACCCTTATTGACACAACCACTTCCTCCAATGAAGCCACATCTTCTCTCATTCCTTCTAATCCTTAAACACACTGCCAATCCCTGGTGAGTAAATATCCATATATATGAATCTATAGGGTATATTCTTATTCAAACCACCAAAAATCATGTGGCTTGATCGAATATTTTATTTTAAATACAGAGTAAAATCTTTCCTTTTATAAATGACTACTGATGAGCTTACCCACAGTTGCCTACCCTCACACATCGACCATCAATGAAGAAAATGTCCCATAGACTTACCCAAAAACCAAGTGAATAGAGACAATTCTTCAATTGTTCTCTCTCCTAAGGTGACGCTAGATTGTCAAGTTGGAGATAAATAAAATCCCAGCACATTAAGGTTTATCCTGCTCCATAACCCACACAAACATTACTCATCACAATCTCCTCATTCTGCCTAGGTGTAGACCCACTTCCCTCCATGGCAGAAGTGAAGGGTAAGTACCTCCAACAGCAAGAATACTCAATAATAGGTGACAAGTAGTGAATATGCCTTATAGCCTCACAACACCTACATTCTAATTTGTGTTACACTTTCTAGGAGACACCCCAGTCTGTCCAACTTCCTGCCAACTCAGCTTTGACCAGAAAAATTCTCATCAAGAAATCCAATGACTTTTAATTGATTTCTTTCTCCTGAGGAAATGGAGTGTAACCCCTTCATGGATGTATTGGTGTCTGATTCATAAGTAATAAAACCCAGTACTATTAACAGCTAAATCACAGGTGCTATGACAAATAACAACTCACATGAGAAGCATCACATTTGGTTAAGCCTTTTCAGAAGTTTTATTGGAGTTTGATTTATATACTAAATAAATCCATTGATTTATTTATTTTTAAGTGTGTAATTTAATGATTCTAAACACATTTCACCACTGTCATTTTTCACTCATTTTCTGGTACTTCATATGATATTGAAATCTACTAAAATACAATAGTGAATTCAGAAGAAAGACCAGTGGTGTGGGTAGCAGCAAAGTTCTTGAGTCTCAAAGACAACAGATACCATGGCTGAATATACCAACTACAACAACTAGGTAACATTGGTTCTACACTTAGCATGCCGTTTCTAGAAAAAAAAATTAAAGAATTAAGCAATGTTTCTTCTGAACCTGACATGTTACTATCACAAATGAAAGAAGGATCCATGATCACATGAATATGAAAGGGGCATGAAGCAGCACAATTGTTCAAATTATTGGCAGCTAGTCAGCATTAACACAAGAAGGGACCAAAGACAATAAACAGCTTTGAAGACATGTCCAAATGACCGCGTTCATTTACAAGTTTCTTACCCATTCCTTGTATATCCATTGATTGATTAACTCATTGATTAAAGCCCTCAGGTTCCAATCACTTTTCAGAGTGCATATTGTACTACCTATGAACATTGTACTGTGGACCAAAGCCTTCATCTAAGACCCATGACTGACATTTCAAAACAATTTAACCACAGAATTCTTTATTTGAAACAAAGTGATAAGATCCATCTATCTCTTCAAGGATATCTCTGTTTTGTTCAAAAAGGAGAAAAATGCAATCCAAGTTCAGGATCTTGATCCCTTATCCATGAATCTTAAACCCATAGGGGCTAGCCAGAATGTAAGGTCAGAAGTCTAAACTTCACCTATACTACAACTAACTCTGAAGATATCTAGCAATCTCCAGTTCCTTTCTGGTACTTACCCACACCAAGTCTGCATTAAGGAATATGGTCTAGTGTGAGATAGTGCCAGCAGTTAATTGCAAAATCCCACTATGAGTTGAGTTGTATATATACTGAGACATCTGTAATATAGACACACATGCATATTCACAAATACTCACAGAAAGAGGCAAGAAGTAGAGGAGCTGAAACTTAGAAATCCTCAAGGAAGAGAATAAAAATCTTGTAAGGCACAGAGGTAAGAGAAAAACTGTGTCTTTCTGCACAAAATCAGGACATTCTGTCTTCCATCACTGAATGGGAAGGCTCACTATCCCTTATCGCTATCTGATAAGGTATAGAAAGTTGATGAAGGATGAATAGTAAGTTTTCATCAAAGGTATTGACTTTGAAGGTTATAGATTGTTCATGCTCTACTGGAAGCCAGATGTCTAAGAGTTTATGGGAAACACAAATGATTTGAATGGGTTGTAACAAAGGGGAGAAGACGAGATATGAAGTTGGCAGGAGGAGTTAGGTGGGAGTGGGCCAGGTTTTGTTCTGGGAGGAGTTACTAAAATAATTGGAAAGTAAATTCCATCAAAATATTTGTATGCAATTCTCAAGGTATTAAGGAAAGTAGTTCTTAATATACCATGTACTGAACACACACAGACCACTTATATTGCCATCTTCTAAATAACAAATTCTTATAGAGCAGTCTCATTACATTGAGGGCAAAAGTCATCCAGAGGTTATTTAAAATAAAGAAGAATCTAGGGAGATGGCCCAGTGGTAAAGCCAAGTGTTTGGTCAAACATTCACCTAAACACCAGTGCTTAGGAATTGGAGTGGCAGAGACAGAAGAATGACTGTGGCTTCCTGAATGTCAGCCTCACTCCTAGCTCAGCAAGAAACCCTGTCACAAGGGGAAAATTAGGGAGTGAAGTAGCAGAAAACAGTATACCCTTCCCTATCCTCTGGACTTACCTGTATAATTCTGTATGCATACACACATCAATATGATAACTGTATAAAAGAGGTTACTTTGCATAAATTATAGGCAAAAGCA
Source organism: Mus musculus (assembly GCF_000001635.26). Classification (NCBI taxonomy): domain Eukaryota; kingdom Metazoa; phylum Chordata; class Mammalia; order Rodentia; family Muridae; genus Mus; species Mus musculus. The sequence goes on from NC_000087.7 coordinate 23,313,147, forward strand.
ATGTTGTTTTAACCTAGAGACCTGAAGACTTTTATATATTAATGGTCCTGGAGAAACTCTCCATATATAGAGGATTGATATATCTTCTTCCTGTGCAAAGGAAACCTAAGTTAAGTGTGTGTGTCAGTGACTTTAAACACCTTTCTTCCTCTAGATTCCTATTTATACCACAGAATGGTCTGTAAATAATGAAAAGATGAAAATAAGACTTTTTCAGGGTGTTGCTTTCTTTTAAAATCATATTTATATTTTACTAAATCGATGGAAAATCTTCAGCTCCAAGGAACAATGGATTCAATATTGTTGACTTCTGTATTATCCCATTATGAATAGGAATTAATTATACATCAACATTTCCCACGATTTGAACTAAATCAGGAATAAGGGATATGTTTCCATAAAAATAAGTAATGCCAATATCGTTAATCAAGTAGAAATGTGTGTGTGTGTGTGTGTGTGTGTGTGTGTGTGGTGGGGTTAGGATGCCTTTGGATTATTTGAGAATGATTGCTGATCAGAAATATGTTATGCAAATAACCCTAACCTGAGAGAAATGAAAAGTAATGATATAAACTATACTACCAAGTGTCATGGCCACTTATTAGTTGATATCATTTTCTTTTTCATTCCTTTATTCGTTTGAATAATTGTGTGCCACAGATGATCACACGTTCAAATGTGTTAGTTTTCCGGGTGATGGGCTGTTTAGAATGAATTAGGAGTTGTTTTATTATTAAAGGAGATTTGTCACAGAGCCTTGAAATATCAAAAACCCATCAGACTCTCTCTATCTCTCTCTCTTTCTCTCTTTCTCTCTCTCTCTCTCTCTCTCTCTCTCTCTCTCTCTCTCTCTCTCTCTCCCTCTTTCATTACTCTCTGCCATCTCCATCATAAGTTGTTCGCTCTCAACTACTGCTCTACATGTTTTGCCTCTGTGTTGCCATGGTGTCTACCATGATATCCTGGACTTGCCCTCTGGAACTCTAAGACCACAATTAAATGTTTCCTCTTATAAGTTTGTTTGGTCATGATGTCTCTCACAGCATAGAACAGTAACCAAGACATACATACTCCTGTTTATTTTTTGAAACATTCTTTATTTCTTTCATTAAAGTTACCTTTTGTCCATTGAACAGTTTTAAGAATAATGTTAATGGGCCCAAATAAATAGTGCCAATAGGTGTGGCACTCTCAGGAAGTGTGAAATAGTTTCATGAGGTGTGACATTGGTGGAGTAGTTGGGACACTGATGGAGATGTGTCTTTGTTGAGTTGGTGTGATCTTGTTGGGAGAAATGTAACAATGTGGTGGTAGGCTTGGAGGTCTGCTGTCCTTAAGCAATCCCCAGTTTGACACAGTCTCCATCTGCTTCCTGTATATCAAGACCTAAAACTCATCTCCTTCTCCAGCACTTTGTCTGTCTGAAGGCTACCATGTTTCCAGCCATGACAATAATGGAGTAAACCTCTGAAAAGAAGTTACAAAGTGTTCAAGATTTACTATGATCCTGGTGACACTTCATGGCAATAAAACCCATACTAATACTCACATAAACACTCAAAAACACATTTGGTGTTTTGTGGGAACAGACTTTTCAGGCCCTCTGCCTACTGCCTGGAAGCTATTCATTTCCAAGCAGCTATCAGATGAAGTTATAGAACTCTCAGCTCCAAATGAACCATGCCTGCCTGGATCCTGACATATTCTTACCTTGATGATAATGGACTGAACTTCTGAACCTGTAAGCCAGCCCCAATTAAATGGTTTTCTAATAAAACATGCATTGATAAGTGTGTCTGTTTACAGCAATATAATCCTAACACACACATGTACATATACACCTAGATATACTGAGTCACAGACACACACACACATGGAAACATTCACACACACACACACACACACACACACACACACACACACACACACACACACACACACACACACACATTCATTTACAGGGACTTTAGATTCAGCCAGTACCCATGCAATTTAATTGGAGTGTTGAATACATGTGTTTGTGGAACATGACTATTACTCTTTCTTTTAGGAGTTATGTGGACAAAATCTGCACACTCACTTCATTCCTCTTCAACATCAGAAATCTCAATTTAAAGAAAGTGAGATAATGAGAAGTAGTTTTAGATACCTCTCTTTTTTTTTCCTGTGAGTAGCTTCCACTTCAAATCACCAAAGAAAAATAAACATAACAGGAAAGAAATTCATATTCAAATGCTCTTGACAAGCTCATAATACATTCTCCATAATGAATATAAACTTTTATTTAGAATTCCCAAGGAAATGAGACTTTTGAAAAATCCTTACTTTCAGATAGGCTTTGGTATTTCATTTCCCTGCAAAAGAACACCAATGTAAAAAGACAAAATGTAGATTGCTTTGTGCACAAGTTGAATCAGAAACATTTGATAATGTGCATACAGGGACTCACCACATTTTACAAACATATATATAATATATATATATATATATATATATATATATATTATATATATTGGGAGGGTGAAAGGAGACATCTGGAGAACAATAAGACCCTCATTAGCATTAAACATTCCTGAAGTCAAGTAATAACATCTAACAACATCAATAACAACAACAACAAAAACAACAACAAGAATAGATGTTCATTAGGAAGAATTTTTTAAAATAACCTTCCATTAGCCACATAAAGAGGGGGCATGATCCATCTGCAACACTTTATAGATACTTATTACAATTACCACTAAAATTTTTAAAATAATACGAATTTTTAAAAATGAAATTGAAGTAAAATAGATTTTTCAGCTGTTAAAAGGGGGAAAATGTGTTCTAGAACGAAATAAAGAGTGTAAGAACTAATTGATTTTTTAATAAAGAACATCCTTATAACTCATGTGTCAGTAAGTATCAGGATTATAATGCAGTTGATTTTCTCATTGTAGAATAATTTTAATGTGTTTGAATATTTCCAGTTGTAAGAATGGATCTCAGAATTTTCACAGGACAAGAAGAAGACACCAAGTAGTTCCTCACTTTTGTTTCAAAATTCTTAATTCCTTTTTTGCAGAGTCCCAGACATTCCAGGGAAGGGTTTGAAACATCCAACAACTTCTGAGACCATAACCTCAGAGAGAAGCTACCTTTCTCAGTAAATGGAACTAGGAAAGCTGAAAAGATCCATCAAATCGCTTTAGAACAAAAATGGCAGCTGGTTCACAGAACAAGGTATCATTTAGCAACTCAGCCAAGAAATAAGAGGATTTGAAATGATAATAACACAGAGTAATAAAAACCACTATGCAGTTGTAATTTAATCGTATATATATACTTTGGACAGAGAAAGCAATCAAATCTTGAGATCTCTCTGCTCAGTCTAATGAAACTCTGGGTCATGCTGCAGATGTTCCAAGTTCATGGCTCATCACAGATACTGGAAGTCTCTGGGAAACTAGAACTACATCACGTAAGTGCTGTGAGTCCAAAGACATGATTTCAGAAATTGTTCAAGTCCTCATCTTGCTTGAAAAAAAAAATCACATAGCACCAGAAGTAATAAGAAGTTCATGGTATCAATGTCAACAGGTAAGCACTACTAACAAATATCTGTTAAGCATTGGATTGTTACCAACTCAAATGAGGAGATGATTTTTAAATTTAAATGCAGTTACATTTTAATAATTTGTAGTAATGTTAAGTGTCCAGTGTGAAACTGTGGGTGTAGGGCAAGTTGGTGAAGTGAGAGAGAACATGGACGGCAGAAGGTTCTGTGCTCTGTGAAGGCTGACATGGGAGGAGTGAAGGATAATTACCATGCATACCTGATTGTGCATCTGGCTGTGTAAATCCACTGAAACTACACGGATGGGGGTGAACTAGGGGAAGACAATGGTACCAGATTCTTTGTCTCTGGCATCCCATATTGGGCCTAAAAACATAGACAGCCTAATGTTTTAGAGCTTTATTTTAGACAGCAAGGAGAAAAAAAAGAGTAAAAAGATTGTTAGACTTGCTATGGCCAAAAGGAGAGATGGGGAAAGACATAGAAGGAAAGACAGAAAGCAAGTTAGAGAGTAAGAAAGTTGAACGCTTAGAGAAAGAGGTAAAAGTTTACAGAGAGTAAGGATTGTAAAAGTTAGACAGAGAGAGAGAGAGAGAGAGAGAGAGAGAGAGAGAGAGAGAGAGAGAGAGAGAGAGAGAGAGAGAAAGAATGAGAGACTGATGTAGGGCAAAGTAGCCTCTCATATATTGGGCTTGTTATCTTGCTGTTGCTAGGTAACTAGAAGTTATCTAACCTGAAAATCAGAACCTTTGGTCATTTTGTATGTGACTGCTAGCCATTAGCCACTGCAGGGCGGGAGTGCTTGTGGGTTTGGTAAATTCACCAGGAGCCAGGGTTCCAGAAATACGGAGGAAATGCCTTCCTTCCCATGTAGGTGAAAATTACGACCCATTAGGTTTCATCAGGTTTAAGGACTTCAGCATGACTGGAGACCAGGCACTTGGTACATAGCACAATGCCCCAAGCTCAATGATCAAATTTAACTCTAGCCTCCAGATTTTGTGGTTTCTCAGGCAGAACACCATCAGAGAGGATGTGAGTTTGAAACTCTGGAGACTCCCACCAGAAGAAATCAAGGCATGGAGGTGGGGTGGGGTAAAATGATCTTAGAAGAAATCTGTAAAACAATGAAAGGACAATTGAAAAGACATATGGAAAAGACCAGTAACAGGGGATGCCTCAGGAGACCATCCTTGTCTTCATAGCTTGGCAAGACAAAATTCAAATGACCAGTAGTACTGGAGGAGAGTCTGTGAATGCATCAGGGAGGGTAGGGTAAGGGTAGGAGGGAGTGAGGGAGGGTGAGATAGAGAAAAAAGTAGAAGGAGAAAAAGAAAGAGAAGGAGAAGAATATGGAGAGGAAGAGGAGAAGAAGGAAGGGAAGAGGAATGGGTGGAGCAGAACGACAAGGAGAAGGAGAAGGAAGAAGAACAAGAGAAGAGGAAGAGGAAGAGCAAAAGGAAGGAGAAGGACTTGGAGAAGTAGAAAAGGAGAAGGTTAAATAAGGAGGAGAGAAGGAGAGAAGAAGAATGAGAGAAGGAAAAGTCAAAGGCATAGAACAAGAAGAAGAAGAAGAAGAAGAAGAAGAAGAAGAAGAAGAAGAAGAAGAAGAAGAAGAAGAAGAAGAAGAAGAAGAAGAAGAAGAAGAAGAAGAAGAAGAAGAAGAAGAAGAAGAAAGAAAGAAAGAAACAGGAGTAGGAGGAGAAGGCGAAGGAGAAAAGAATAAGGAGGAGAAGGATAAGGCAAAGAAGGAAAAACAATAGAAGAAGAAGGTAAGCAAGGAGAAGAAATGAGTTTAGATGTGAGGCATAGATAGACAGACAGAGACAGAAAGACAGAGAAACTTAGACATACAGAGTGAGACATGCACATAAACATTCACACAGAGACACACAAGTAGGCACAGAGACAGAGAAAAATATACATAGAAAGAGAGATATGCACAGAGACATTCACAGAGTTACACACATTCACACAACTTAATTAAGAAGTATTTAGAAAAATATATCTATGAAATCACGAGGATATTAAGTACTAAATTATGTGAGCAATGAGGAGGAATGAGATCCAAACAAATTTTGCAAGTCCTCCAACATTCTCCATGCTTCCACACAGCTTTAGCTGTGGGAGTATCAGTTATAGGGCTGTAACTTTTGTTTTCTTCATTTATAATTTACTGTGAATCTCCTTTCTCCACCATTCAATATGGTCAGTAGTTTCCATGTGGAAGGACTTTCCAATGCATGGCATCTAGTGAGAAAGAGAAAACAATTTTAAAGAAGAGTCTCTATGCTAGAGCCAACTGTACAAACAATTCGTAGTTATTCTCCAAATGCAGGGCTCAAAGAACACAGATGCTCCTCTAGCTGCTACACAGATCTTAAGTATGGCCCCACAGCATCACTGGGAACCTATTGACAATTCTCACTCAGGTCATAAATCTATGGAGCATTCCAATTTCTTGAGTTCCAGAAAAAAAGCCATTTGGAAGCTTATCTCCCTAAAATTGAAGATTACACTGAAATTTATGAAAAGTGAGAATAATTTTTAATGTGAAAAATCATTCCACACACACACATTAAAAAAATACATGAAGGCAAAATTGACAGCAATATATTTGACACAACACCCACCCACACACACCTACACACACCCACACACACAGAGAGAGAGAGAGAGAGAGAGAGAGAGAGAGAGAGAGAGAGAGAGAGAGAGAGAGAGAGAGAGAGAGAGAGAGAAAGAGAGAGAGAAAGAGAGAGAGAGAGGGAGGGAGGGAGGGAGGGAGGGAGGGAGGGAGGGAGGGAGGGAGGGAGGGAGTGGGAAGAGGAAGAGGTGGAGAAACAGATGTACACTTACAATACTTATTTTTAAGTCAAGTTGTCAAAACTCCTGACACAATCAATGTTCAGGAAGAGATGTATATGGCAAACACTCACGAGGAACAGACTGTCATGATAAAGAGAACATAGGAGGAAACAACAAGTTCATCTGTGGCATTGAGAGCCTGAATGGGCCCTTCTCACATTTGGTTGGATTTAGAATCCAAGATTTAGTTCAGAACCACCCAGCTCGCTCCTTCTTGCCCCACGGATCTACTTCTCCTAGGGCACAGTCACAAAGGTTCCACAACATTTCTAGACAGTTTTCCCAGTTTTAGACAACTGGGACTGTGGGAGAAATAACCCCCCCCCAATCTTAATTAAACTAAGCCACACAACTGCAAAATATATTTGAAAACAGTTTAAATTCAATTTTGGAAAGAGAACAGTGAGCTCTACTTTGAAATGGACTGAAATAGTCTTTAGGTTCCATTGTGCACCCTAAATGAAATATATTGTAAAAGATTCCGTATTCTATGTAGCAAGTGAGGGCTGAAAACAACACACTAATGGAGATAAAATGCAAAAAAAAAAAAAAAACTGGGAAATATAGTAACAATTCAAACTGACTGTGTGAAAAACGATGTATTTATACATGTTAACTGTCCTATTGACCACAGTGTCATTCATCATTGTATTAGGGGATACAATCTAGTGATTAATCATCAGGGTTTGACAGTAAAATCCTTAGGCTCAATACACCAGACATTAGCTGAAAAATGATTTACAAGAATGTATTGCCCTTTGGTGTCTTCTCTGTGAATCTGTTGTATGGATGCCCAGTCGTTGGTTGTTTTAGTTGTTGGTGTTGTTTTAAAATAGATATATTGAATGCAAAAGCAAGTGGCAGGAGCCCAAAAGGTCCTCTCTCTATCTCCTTCCCAAAACTTTCTAATTTTCCCAATCCCCTCATTCATTCAAAAATTCAGAAGTTCAAAAAATACAGAAACTCATTCATCATCTTTACTTTGTGCTTGCATGCTGGTTGCAATTATCTTGTAAGCATTAAAAATTAGGCTAACATACTGCCTATGTTCAACAGGGTTTCATTGATGTGAAGAGACATCATGACACAGGAAACTCTTATAGGGAAAACTTAATTGAGGTTGTCTTACAGATTCAGAGGGTCAGTACATTATTATCTTGGTAGGAAGCATGGCAGCATCCAGGAAGAGGAGGTGCTGGGGAAGGAAGTAATTGGTCTATATCTTAGTCTGAAGGCAACAATGTGGAAGCTTGTGGCCACAGTTAGCAAGGAAGAGGATCAATTTTTGTCACTGGGCAGAGATTGTGCACTACATAAAAGCAAGCCTACACAATGATACACTTCCTCAAACAAGCCAACACCTTGTAATATTGCCACATCCCATGGGCAAAAGATATTCTAATCAACACACTGCATCATAGGAAAATGGCAGAGAGAAATAAAGAAAGACACTGCATGATTGCATTCCTCTGGTCACAAGTTCTACATACCTACACGCTTATATGCACACACAAACACACACACACACACACACACACACACACACACACACACACACATGCCTATCGGATGTGCATAATAATAATGTGCAGTCTAGGGTCCTGGGCAATTTGATTGGACCAGGCGCTGTGTTCCACCCACCAGAGGTCTTAGGATCCCGTGGAGGATCCTGTGTGGGTCCTTGTGGGTGTCCACAGAATCCCCCGGTCCAGGGACCATGGTGCTCCCTTGATCTACTTCTGTTGTCCAATTGCTCTGGCTAGGATTTCAAGTGATATATTGAATAGATAGGAAGAAAGTGGCAGCCTTGTCTAGTCCCTGATTTTAGTGGGATTGGGTTTAGTTTCTCTCCATTTAGTTTGATGTTGACTACTGTTTTGCTATATACTGCTTTTATTATGTTCAAGTATGGGCCTTGAATTCCTGATCTTTCCATGACTTTTATCATGAATGGGTGTTGGATTTCGTTAAATGATTTCTCAGCATGTAAGGAGATGATCATGCGGTTTTTGTTTTTCAGTTTGCTTATATAGTGGATTACGTTGATGTGTTTCCTTATATTAATCCATCCCTGCATCCCTGGGATGAAGCGTACTTGATCATTATTGATGATCTTTGTGATATGTTCTGAGATTCAGTTTGCATGGACTTTATTGAATATTTTTTGCATCAATATTCATAAGGGAAATTAGTCTGAAGTCTTCTATTTTGTTGGGACTTTATATGGTTTAGTTATCAGAGTAATTGTGGTATCTATAGAATGAATTGAATAGGGTACTTTCTGTTTCTATTTTGTGAAATAGTTTGAGAACAGTTGGAATTAGTTCTTTTTTGAAGGTCTGATAGAACTCTGCACTAAACCCATGTGGGTGGTCCTGGGCATTATTTGGTTAGGAGACTATTAGTGACTGCTTCTATTTCTTTAGGGGATATGGGGCTGTTTAGATCTTTATTCTTATCTGGATTTAACTTAGGTACCTGATTTCTGTCTACAAAATTGTCCATTTTGTCCAAGTTTTCCAGTTTTTTTAGTATAGCCTTTTGTAGTAGGATGTGATGATGCCTAGGATTTCCTCAGGTTCTGGTCTTATGTCTCCCTTTTCATTTATGATTTTGTTAATTAGGATACTATCCCTGTGCCCTCAAGTTCATCTTGCTAAGGGTGTATCTATCTTGATACTACTTTCAAAGAACAGGCTCCTGGTTTGGTTGATACTTTGAATAGTTCTTTTTGTGCCCACTTGGTTGATTCCAGCACTGAGTTTGATTATTTTCTGCTATCTACTCCCCCTTGTAAATTTGCCTCCTTTTGTTCTAGAGCTTTTAGGTGTGCTGTCAAGCTCTTAGTGTGTGCTCTCTCTTGTTTCTTTTTGGTGGCACTCAGAGCTGTTGGTTTTCTTTGTGGGACTACATTCATTGTGTCCCATAAGTTTGTGTATATTGTCCCTTCATTTTCATTAAACTCTAAAAAGTGTTTAATTTCTTCTTTATTTCTTCCTTGACCAAGTTATCATTGAGTAGAGTGTTGTTCAGCTTTCACATGAATGTTGGCTTCCTATTATTTATGTTGTTATTGAAGATCAGCCTTCCTCCATGGTGATGTGATAGAGTGTATGGGATACTTTCAATATTTTTGTTGAGTCCTGTTTTGTGACTGATTATATGGTCTATTGTGGAGACGGTACCATGAGGTGCTGAGAAGAAGTTATATGCTTTTGTTTTAGGGTAAAATGTTCTGTAGGTATCTATTAAATCCATTTGTTTCATAAATTCTTTTATCTTCAATGTGTCTCTGTTTAGTTTCTATTTCCCCGATCTTTCTATAGATAAGAGTGGGTTGTGAAGTCTCCCTCTATTATGGTGTGCAGTGCAATGAATGATTTGAGGTTTACTAAAGTTTCTTTAATGAATGTGGATGCCATTGCATTTGGAGCATAGATATTCAGAATTGAGGGTTCATCTTGGAAGATTTTGCCTTTCATGATCATTAACTGTCCCTTCTTGTCTTTTTTGATAACTTTGGGTTGGAAATTGATTTTATTCTATATTAGAATGGCTACTCCAGCTTATTTCTTCAGACCATTTGCTAGGAAAATTGTTTTCCAGCCTTTTTCTCTGAGGTAGTGTCTGGTTTTGTCCCTGAGGTGGGTTTCTTTTTTTTTTTTTCTTTTTTTTTTTCCATTTTTTATTAGGTATTTAACTCATTTACATTTCCAATGCTATACCAAAAGTCCCCCATATCCACCCACCCCCACTCCCCTGCCCACCCACTCCCCCTTTTTGGCCCTGGTGTTCCCCTGTACTGGGGCATATAAAGTTTGCAAGTCCAATGGGCCTCTCTTTCCAGTGATGGCCGACTAGGCCATCTTTTGATATATATGCAGCTAGAGTCAAGAGCTCCGGGGTACTGGTTAGTTCATAATGTTGTTCCACCTATAGGGTTGCAGATCCCTTTAGCTCCTTGGCTACTTTCTCTAGCTCCTCCATTGGGAGCCCTATGACCCATCCATTAGCTGATTGTGAGCATCCACTTCTGTGTTTGCTAGGCCCCGGCATAGTCTCACAAGAGACAGCTACATCTGGGTCCTTTCAATAAAATCTTGCTAGTGTATGCAATGGTGTCAGCGTTTGGATGCTGATTATGGGGTGGATCCCTGGATATGGCAGTCTCTACATGGTCCATACTTTCATCTCAGCTCCAAACTTTGTCTCTGTAACTCCTTCCATGGGTGTTTTGTTCCCAAAACTAAGGAGGGGCATAGTGTCCACACTTCAGTCTTTATTCTTCTTGAGTTTCATGTGTTTAGCAAATTATATCTTATATCTTGGGTATCCTAGGTTTGGGGCTAATATCCACTTATCAGTGAATACATATTGTGTGAGTTTCTTTGTGAATGTGTTACCTCACTCAGGATGATGCCCTCCAGGTCCATCCATTTGGCTAGGAATTTCATAAATTCATTCTTTTTAATAGCTGAGTAGTACTCCATTGTGTAGATGTACCACATTTTCTGTATCCATTCCTCTGTTGAGGGGCATCTAGGTTCTTTCCAGCTTCTGGCTATTATAAATAAGGCTGCTATGAACATAGTGGAGCATGTGTCCTTCTTACCAGTTGGGGCATCTTCTGGATATATGCCCAGGAGAGGTATTGCTGGATCCTCCGGTAGTACTATGTCCAGTTTTCTGAGGAACCGCCAGACTGATTTCCAGAGTGGTTGTACAAGCCTGCACTCCCACCAACAATGGAGGAGTGTTGCTCTTTCTCCACATCCACGCCAGCATCTGCTGTCACCTGAATTTTTGATCTTAGCCATTCTGACTGGTGTGAGGTGGAATCTCAGGGTTGTTTTGATTTGCATTTCCCTGATGATTAAGGATGTTGAACATTTTTTCAAGTGCTTCTCTGCCATTCGGTATTCCTCAGGTGAGAATTCTTTGTTCAGTTCTGAGCCCCATTTTTTAATGGGGTTATTTGATTTTCTGAAGTCCACCTTCTTGAGTTCTTTATATATGTTGGATATTAGTCCCCTATCTGATTTAGGATAGGTAAATATCCTTTCCCAATCTGTTGGTGGTCTTTTTGTCTTATTGACGGTGTCTTTTGCCTTGCAGAAACTTTGGAGTTTCATTAGGTCCCATTTGTCAATTCTCGATCTTACAGCACAAGCCATTGCTGTTGTGTTCAGGAATTTTCCCCCTGTGCCCATATCTTCAAGGCTTTTCCCCACTTTCTCCTCTATAAGTTTCAGTGTCTCTGTTTTTATGTGAAGTTCCTTGATCCACTTAGATTTGACCTTAGTACAAGGAGATAAGTATGGATCGATTCGCATTCTTCTACACGATAACAACCAGTTGTGCCAGCACCAATTGTTGAAAATGCTGTCTTTCTTCCACTGGATGGTTTTAGCTCCCTTGTCGAAGATCAAGTGACCATAGGTGTGTGGGTTCATTTCTGGGTCTTCAATTCTATTCCATTGGTCTACTTGTCTGTCTCTATACCAGTACCATGCAGTTTTTATCACAATTGCTCTGTAGTAAAGCTTTAGGTCTGGCATGGTGATTCCGCCAGAAGTTATTTTATCCTTGAGAAGACTTTTTGCTATCCTAGGTTTTTTGTTATTCCAGACAAATTTGCAAATTGCTCCTTCCAATTCGTTGAAGAATTGAGTTGGAATTTTGATGGGGATTGCATTGAATCTGTAGATTGCTTTTGGCAAGATAGCCATTTTTACAATGTTGATCCTGCCAATCCATGAGCATGGGAGATCTTTCCATCTTCTGAGATCTTCCTTAATTTCTTTCTTCAGAGATTTGAAGTTTTTATCATACAGATCTTTCACTTCCTTAGTTAGAGTCACGCCAAGATATTTTATATTATTTGTGACTATTGAGAAGGGTGTTGTTTCCCTAATTTCTTTCTCAGCCTGTTTATTCTTTGTATAGAGAAAGGCCATTGACTTGTTTGAGTTTATTTTATATCCAGCTACTTCACCGAAGCTGTTTATCAGGTTTAGGAGTTCTCTGGTAGAATTTTTAGGGTCACTTATATATACTATCATATCATCTGCAAAAAGTGATATTTTGACTTTCTCTTTTCCAATTTGTATCCCCTTGATCTCCTTTTGTTGTCGAATTGCTCTGGCTAATACTTCAAGTACTATGTTGAAAAGGTAGGGAGAAAGTGGACAGCCTTGTCTAGTCCCTGATTTTAGTGGGATTGCTTCCAGCTTCTCTCCATTTACTTTGATGTTGGCTACTGGTTTGCTGTAGATTGCTTTTATCATGTTTAGGTATGGGCCTTGAATTCCTGATCTTTCCAGAACTTTTATCATGAATGGGTGTTGGATCTTGTCAAATGCTTTTTCTGCATCTAAGGAGATGATCATGTGGTTTTTGTCTTTGAGTTTGTTTATATAATGTATTACATTGATGGATTTTCGTATATTAAACCATCCCTGCATCCCTGGAATAAAACCTACTTGGTCAGGATGGATGAGTGCTTTAATGTGTTCTTGGATTCGGTTAGCGAGAATTTTATTGAGGATTTTTGCATCGATATTCATAAGAGAAATTGGTCTGAAGTTCTCTATCTTTGTTGGATCTTTCTGTGGTTTAGGTATCAGAGTAATAGTGGCTTCATAAAATGAGTTGGGTAGAGTACCTTCTACTTCTATTTTGTGAAATAGTTTGTGCAGAATTGGAATTAGATCTTCTTTGAAGGTCTGATAGAACTCTGCACTAAACCCATCTGGTCCTGGGCTTTTTTTTGGTTGGGAGACTATTAATAACTGCTTCTATTTCTTTAGGTGATATGGGACTGTTTAGATGGTCAACTCGATCCTGATTCAACTTTGGTACCTGGTATCTGTCCAGAAATTTGTCCATTTCGTCCAGGTTTTCCAGTTTTGTTGAGTATAGCCTTTTGTAGAAGGATCTGATGGTGTTTTGGATTTCTTCAGGATCTGTTGTTATGTCTCCCTTTTCAGTTCTGATTTTGTTAATTAGGATTTTGTCCCTGTGCCCTTTAGTAAGTCTAGCTAAGGGTTTATCTATCTTGTTGATTTTCTCAAAGAACCAACTCCTCGTTTGGTTAATTCTTTGAATAGTTCTTCTTGTTTCCACTTGGTTGATTTCACCCCTGAGTTTGATTATTTCCTGCCGTCTACTCCTCTTGGGTGAATTTGCTTCCTTTTTTTCTAGAGCTTTTAGATGTGTTGTCAAGCTGCTAGTATGTGCTCTCTCCCGTTTCTTCTTGGAGGCACTCAGAGCTATGAGTTTCCCTCTTAGAAATGCTTTCATTGTGTCCCATAGGTTTGGGTACGTTGTGGCTTCATTTTCATTAAACTCTAAAAAGTCTTTAATTTCTTTCTTTATTCCTTCCTTGACCAAGGTATCATTGAGAAGAGTGTTATTCAGTTTCCACGTGAATGTTGGCTTTCCATTATTTATATTGTTATTGAAGATCAGTCTTAGGCCATGGTGGTCTGATAGGATACATGGGACAATTTCAATATTTTTGTATCTATTGAGGCCTGTTTTGTGACCAATTATATGGTCAATTTTGGAGAAGGTCCCTTGAGGTGCTGAGAAGAAGGTATATCCTTTTGTTTTAGGATAAAATGTTCTGTAGATATCTGTCAGGTCCATTTGTTTCATAACTTCTGTTAGTTTCACTGTGTCCCTGTTTAGTTTCTGTTTCCACGATCTGTCCTTTGAAGAAAGTGGTGTGTTGAAGTCTCCCACTATTATTGTGTGAGGTGCAATGTATGCTTTGAGCTTTACTAAAGTGTCTCTAATGAATGTGGCTGCCCTTGCATTTGGTGCGTAGATATTCAGAATTGAGAGTTCCTCTTGGAGGATTTTACCTTTGATGAGTATGAAGTGTCCCTCCTTGTCTTTTTTGATAACTTTGGGTTGGAAGTCGATTTTATCCGATATTAAAATGGCTACTCCAGCTTGTTTCTTCAGTCCATTTGCTTGGAAAATTGTTTTCCAGCCTTTCACTCTGAGGTAGTGTCTGTCTTTTTCCCTGAGATGGGTTTCCTGTAAGCAGCAGAATGTTGGGTCCTGTTTGTGTAGCCAGTCTGTTAGTCTATGTCTTTTTATTGGGGAATTGAGTCCATTGATATTAAGAGATATTAAGGAAAAGTAATTGTTTCTCCCTTTTATTTTTGTTGTTAGAGTTGGCATTCTGTTCTTGTGGCTGTCTTCTTTTTGGTTTGTTGAATGATTACTTTCTTGGTTGTTCTAGGGCGTGATTTCCGTCCTTGTATTGCTTCTTTTCTGTTATTATCCTTTGAAGGGCTGGATTCGTGGAAAGATATTGTGTGAATTTGGTTTTGTCGTGGAATACTTTGGTTTCTCCATCTATGGTAATTGAGAGTTTGGCCGGGTATAGTAGCCTGGGCTGGCATTTGTGTTCTCTTAGTGTCTGTATAACATCTGTCCAGGCTCTTCTGGCTTTCATAGTCTCTGGTGAAAAGTCTGGTGTAATTCTGATAGGCCTTCCTTTATATGTTACTTGACCTTTCTCCCTTACTGCTTTTAATATTCTATCTTTATTTAGTGCATTTGTTGTTCTGATTATTATGTGTCGGGAGGAATTTCTTTTCTGGTCCAGTCTATTTGGAGTTCTGTAGGCTTCTTGTATGATCATGGGCATCTCTTTTTTTATGTTTGGGAAGTTTTCTTCTATTATTTTGTTGAAGATATTACCTGGCCCTTTACGTTGAAAATCTTCATTCTCATCAATTCCTATTATCTGTAGGTTTGGTCTTCTCATTGTGTCCTGGATTACCTGGATGTTTTGAGTTAGGATCCTTTTGCATTTTGTATTTTCTTTGACTGTTGTGTCGATGTTCTCTATGGAATCTTCTGCACCTGAGATTCTCTCTTCCATTTCTTGTATTCTGTTGCTGATGCTCGCCTCTATGGTTCCAGATCTCTTTCCTAGGGTTTCTATTTCCAGCGTTGCCTCGCTTTGGGTTTTCTTTATTGTGTCTACTTCCCCTTTTAGTTCTAGTATGGTTTTGTTCATTTCCATCACCTGTTTGGATGTGTTTTCCTGTTTTTCTTTAATGATTTCTACCTGTTTGGCTGTGTTTTCCTGCTTTTCTTTAAGGGCCTGTAACTCTTTAGCAGTGCTCTCAGGGTAATTCTTTAAGTGACTTATGAAAGTCCTTCTTGATGTCCTCTATCATCATCATGAGAAATGTTTTTAAATCTGGGTCTAGATTTTCGGTTGTGTTGGGGTGCCCAGGACTAGGTGGGGTGGGAGTGCTGCGTTTTGATGATGGTGAGTGGTCTTGATTTCTGTTAGTAGGATTCTTACGTTTGCCTTTCGCCATCTGGTAATCTCTGAAGCTAGCTGTTTTAGTTGTCACTGTTAAGAGCTTGTTCTTCAGGTGACTCTGTTAGCCTCTATGAGCAGACCTGGAGGGTAGCACTGTCCTTAGTTTCAGTGGGCAGAGTATTCTCTGCAGGCAAGCTCTCTTCTTGCAAGGCAGGTACCCAGATATCTGGTGTTCGAACCAGACTCCTGGCAGAAGTTGTGTTCCATTCACTAGAGGTCTTAGGATCACGTGTGGAATCCTGTGTGGGCCCTTGCGGGTGTCAGGCGACTCAGCTGGCAAGGTAGCCCGGGGCTCGAGTGGAGTGGTAGGGGTTTGTGCCCCAGATCAAGCCCGGGTAGCCTACTTCCCTATGTACCGCAGTCTCAAGTTCCGCACGATTGGATTGGAGCAGGCGCTGTGTTCCACTCACCAGAGGTCTTAGGGTCCCGTGGGGAGTCCCGTGTGGGCCCTTGTGGGTGTTGGGCAAGACTCTGCTGGCAAGGTATCCCGGGGCTCGAGTCTCGAGTCGAGTGGAAGGGCGAGGTGGGTTTCTTTTATGCAGCAAAATGTTGTGTATTGTTTATATAGCCAGTCTGTTAGTCTATTTGTTTTTATTGGTGAATTGATTCCAGATTAAGGCAACTTCAGACCAACTTCTTTTATGCATATCAATGCAAAATACTCAATAAAATTCTCCCCAAACTAAAAGGGCTATTAGGTCCTTTTTCTGATAGTCAAAACTGCAATGAGAACTGCCAGTTTTCCTAGTGTCACTGGCTAATTGCTATTAGATAGTAACTAGGATTTCTCCTATTCAGAGCACATTCCAAGAGGTTGTATAACAATTAACCAAAGGTCATCAGAAGGGAACTAATGATTTATTATAGGTTCTAGGGTAAAAGATAAAATATTGATTGGGTTTACCTATACAAAACTTCACTAATATCATAGTTATGGTTTGATAACTTCAGTGAACCTGTTGATCTGAGACAGTTGATGAACTTTGTAACATGAGGTCATGTATTCTGAAATATTTATAAGTGCTGAGGACAAAGAGACAAGGAAAATCGAGAGAGAAAAAAATTTTTTTTTTTTGCCTTTCTCCACTTAGACTATTTTTTTTTTTCCTTTTACTCACTTAGAAGAATTTTTCCCTTTCCGCACTTAGGATCTTTCTGCTTTGCCCTTATATAAATTTCATAAAAATAGTTTTATAACTTAGTAATAACTTCTATAATCACTTCTCTAAATTCCTTCTCTTCCAGTGACACCTGGTTTGTTGGCTCAAAGTTAGAGCCCAGCAATTCCTGCTGAGCTAGAAAAAAGGCTGCATTGCTTAATCCTCCTCTGTTAGGCTACAGGTGTTAATCACCTAAGCCAGCCTACCCTCAGAAAAACCAAGTACTTTTTAGAAGTTATCATCAGCATTTCAGTACAATTTGAGAGCTAGAAAGCCCTGAGACATTTCGATTTTAAAGGCATTGCCAGGGTCCTACTCTGTGACTCCACTGCTATCCTGGCTCAGAGCAATCCTGGACCTCAAACTCTAGTATAGAGCAGTAGTGATAAAAAAAAAAAAAAAACCTACATGGTATTGATACAGAGACTGACAGATGGATCAGTGGACTAGAACTGAAGAACCAGAAAGAAAGCCACACATTTATAGACACTTGATATTTGGAAAGAAGATATATATATATATATATATATATATATATATATATATATATATATATATATATATATATATATATATATATATGATGGAAAAAAGAAAGGATTTTCAATAAATGGTGCTGTTCTAATTTGCAGTCTGTATGTTGAAAAATAAAAATAAATCCATACTTATCACCTTGCACAAAGCTCATTTTCAAGTTGATCAAGATTATCAACATAAAATAAGATCCACTGAATCTAATAGAAGATAAACTCATTGACACAGAGAGGGAAATGTCCTAAAAACTACTCCCATGGCTCATGCTCTAAGATCATCAATTCATAAATGTGACCTCATGAAACTGGAAAGCTTCTGTAAGCAAACCATATAGGCAATGGTACTAATCATCAACCTACAGACTGGAGAAAAAAATCTCAACTAACCTCACATCTGATAAAGGGCTAATATCCAAAATATATAAAGAACTCAAGAAACGAAATAAACCAATCAAATATGGGGTATATATCTAAATAGAGATTTCAAGACAGAAGAGTCTAAAATGGCTAAGGAACACTTAAAGATATGTTTAAAGTCCTTAGTGCTCAGGTTAATTCAAATCAAAACAACCCTGAGATTGTACTTTACACCAATCAAATTGGCTAAGATCAAAACCTCAGATGACAGCACATGTTCGTGAAAATGTGGAGAAAAAGGAACACTCCTCCACTGCTGGTGGGACGGAAGCAGGTACAACTTCTCTGGAATTCAGTGTGGAGATTCCTCAGAACATTGGAAATAGGTCTACCTGAAGACCCAGATGTACCACTCTTGGGCATATACCAAAAAGATGTCCCACCATGCCCCAAGGCACATGTTTTTCTATGTTCATAACAGCCTTGTTTATTATAGCTAGAAGCTGCAAATAACCCAGATGTCCCAAAACAGAAGAATGGATACAGAAAATGTGGCTCATTTATACAATGAAATACTACTCAGCTATTAAGAAACGAAGACATCCTGAGTTTTTCAGGCAAATGGATGTAACTCGGAAATATCATTCTGAGTAAGGCAACTCAGAACCAAAAGGACATGCATGGTATATCCTCATTAATAAGTGGATATTAACCAAAAAAGTGCAGAACACCCTGTATTCATTCCGCAGAACTTAAAAAAGTTATCAAGCCACAAGTCCCAAGTGAGGACACCTCAATCCCACTTGGAAGGGAGAAAAAGAAATCACAGAGCGAGTGGGGGTGGTGGGAGGGTCTCAAGTGGGGATGGGGACCAGGAGTACTAGAGAAGAACATGATCAGGTATTGGTTAGAAAAAAAAAAAAACTGAAGCCCTGAGGTACAGCAGAAAGAATGAAAACAGGCAACCTATGGAAGTATGGCGTTGGGGACCTCCCAGAATGTACCAGAGCCCTGGGAAGTGAGAGACTCTCAGGACTCAAATGGAGGTATCTTAGATGAAATGCCCTACAGTGGGGAGTAGGAACTTGTAGATTGGAAGCAGGAACTTGTAGAATCCACATCCAGTAGAAAGATAAGGAAGGCATGAAGTGAGTGATGGGGTTTCCATCCCATGTCAAAAGCTCTGACCCAGAACTATTCCTGTCAAAAAGAACTTCAAGAACAAAAACAGAGAAGAGCCTGATGGAAATGAGGTCCAGTGAATGGATCAAGGTGGGGCCCAGCTTGGGGAAAGGCCCCAAGGCCTTACATTACTACTGAGGCTATGAAGTGCTCACAAAAGGGGGCCTATTATGACTGTACCCGAATGACCCAAAAAGCAACTGGAAGAGTCAGGTGCAGATATTTACACCCAACCAATGGACAGAAGCTGCTGATCCCTCTGGTTTAATGAGGGAAAAGCTGGAAGAAGCTGAGGAGGAGGGCAACCCTGTATGAGGACAAGCAGTCTCATTTAACCTGGATCTCCAAGACCTCTCTGACACTGAGCCACCAATCAGGCAAAATATACAAGCTGACATGATGCCCCAAACACACATACAGCAGAGGACTGCCAGGTCTAGGTTTAGTCAGAGAAGATGCACCAAACCCTCAAGAGACTGGAGGCCACAGACAGTCTCTTGGGTAGTTCTGGTGAGGTGGGGGTTGAAGACAATTTTGTGGAATTGGTGGGCGGTGGTATGGAATGTGGAACAATCAGAGGGGGGACCTAGAGGGGTATAACACCTGGAGTATGAAGAAAAGATTAAATAAATAAAAAATAAATAAAAAATAAATAAATAAATAAATAAATAAATAAATAAATAAATAAATAAATTCTTAATGAACACTGGCTTTTAAAGGTTTCTTTCTTTTGAGTACATTCTCTCTCTCTCTCTCTCTCTCTCTCTCTCTCTCTCTCTCTCTCTCTCTTTCTCTCTCTTTCTCTCTCCTTTCTCCTCTTCCTTCTCTTCCTATTTTTCACTTGCTGCTTTGCTCCAGAATATTTATCAACAGTCACCTATTATTCTACCTATGTTTAGAAGGGGTGAGTCTCTGCCTCTTTAAGGTATCTAAGGGAGTTTTTTTTTCCTACAAAATTAAAATGAGAGTATTGTCCTGGAAATTTCCCAATGCTTGTTTTGTAGTATGTAGCACTTTCCTGATACTTACAGAGGAGTTCCTATTAATTGAAAATTTTGCGTCTGTGTATCAGAGGGAGAACAATAAATGGAGAAAGAGAGGATAAGGTGGGAGTTCTCGTTGTTTTTTATTTGCTGAGAAATAATCTATGCACTAGACACACCAGTGCTTTGGTCATTTCCCAGATAAAACACCTGCTTTTAGCTATCAACGATTACAAACAAATATAGTAAAAATATGTAAGTATATTTTTGTGAGAATATGTTTTCCATTGATTTAATTATCAGAAATAATATTTTTCAGTCCTGTACTTAATTTGTTTAGCCCCTAGATATGAATCCCTGAAATATGTGTACTTGGGCTTTTGAAATATATTGAGATAGCTATCCAGGCTCTATTCTAATTTATCAGAACAATGTATGTCAGTTATAATAAGTATATAATATCCCTAACATATTTACTGAATAATATATAGATAAAGCAAGACATCAAACTTTATCCCTTAGAGATGCCCAGACAAAGATAGCTGATAATAAATAACTCTGAAAAGATAGTTAATAAAATTTATATTTGTCCACTTTGGTGAAGTAAAACCCCTCTGCACAGATATTTCTTTCATGATATAGAATAGAGGTCCTAACTGTCACAGGAACAGATTTATATAGTTTGTCAAAGAATTCTTTACAAGATTACAAAAGAGGTCGAATATAAATGACATAGTCTTTAGTTGAATTGACCTTTTATAAATAGAAATTTGACAAAAAATAATATTTACTCTATGGGTGCTTTCAAAAATAGAATGGTTTGCATGGAACAAGTTAGTATTGGAAGGATTAGAAGTTCGAAGCTATCCTTGGTTACATTCTAAGTTGGGGCCAGCCTAGGCTATATGACATCCTGTCTGAAAATATGAAATTACTGGAACCAGTACTTTATCTTTATGAATCCTCTACTTTGGATACTGAATCATGAGCAATATCAGAATTACAAGGTCTATCAGTACCAGAAAGTATAAAAAGAATTTCCCCAAACAAAAATAATTTAAGAGTTATTTTTAGGGGCATGATTATGTTGCCAGGGAATAAAAGCACTTTGAGTTTAGAGTGGTCAGTAATGAGGAGTGAGTATTGCTCTTACACAGGACTCACATTGGTTAGCTCACAGTCACCTTTACCTTGAGGTTCAGGAGGCCTCTGGCAACTGTGGGCATGTGCATTTCCTTACATACATATGTACATACGAACACATACACACATACACACACACACACACACACACACACACACACACACACATTTAAATAATAGGGAAAAGTACTTTGCTTTATCTATCAGTTTAAAGGAAGTTTGAGTTGAATGTACTTAAAAGAGGTGCCTCATAACCAAAGTATGAAATCTGCTAGTCTTCCACAAATTCGGTGACTCAGAGCCACTACTCAAATAAATTACACCCTATAAAATCAAATAACCCCATTTAAAAATGGGGCTCAGAACAGAACAATGATTTCTCACCGGAGGAATACCGAATGGCAGAGAAGCACCTGAAAAAATGTTTAACATCTTAATCATCAGGGAAATGCAAATCAAAACATCCCTGAGCTTCCACCTCACACAAGTCAGAATAGCTAAGATCAAAAATTCAGGTGACAGCAGATGCTGGCACAGATGTTGAGAAAGAGGAACACTCCTCCGTTGTTGGTGGGATTGTAAGCTTGTACAACCACTCTGGAAATCAGTCTGGCGGTTCCTTAGAAAATTGGACATAGTACTACCAGAAGATTCAGCAATACCTCTTCTGGGCATATATCCAGAAGATGCCCCAACCGGTAAGAAGGACACATGCTCCACTATGTTCATAGAAGCCTTATTTATAATAGCCAGAAGCTGGAAAGAACCCAGATGCCCCTCAACAGAGGAATGGATACAGGAAATGTGGTACATTTACACAATGGAGTACTACTCAGCTATTAAAAAGCATGAATTTATGAAATTCCTAACCAAATGGATGGACCTTGAGGGCATCATCCTGAGTGAGGTAACCCAAACACAAAGAATCTCTCACAATATGTACTCAGTGATAATTGGATATTAGCCCAGAACCTTAGGATACCCGATACAAGATATAATTTGCTAAAAACATTAAACTCAAGAGAACGAAGACCAAAGTGTGGACACTTTGCCCCTTCTCAGAATAGGAAATGAAACACCCATGGAAGGAGTTACAGAGACAAAATTTGGAAGTGT
Source organism: Mus musculus (assembly GCF_000001635.26). Classification (NCBI taxonomy): domain Eukaryota; kingdom Metazoa; phylum Chordata; class Mammalia; order Rodentia; family Muridae; genus Mus; species Mus musculus. Next base: position 23,335,397 of record NC_000087.7, read on the forward strand.
GACGAAAGGATGGACCATCTAGTGTATGCCATATCCAGAGAACCATCCCCTGATCAGCTTCCAAATGCTGACACCATTGCATACACTAGCAAGATTTTGCTGAAAGGACCCAGATATAGCTGTGTCTTGTGAGACTATGTCAGCGCCTAGCAATCACAGAACTGGATGCTCACAGTCAGCTATTGAATGGATCACAGGGCCCCCAATGGAGGAACTAGAGAAAGCATCCCACGAACTAAGGGAACTGCAACCCTATAGGTGTAACAACAATATGAACTAAGCAGTAACACGGAGCTCCTGTCTCAAGCTGCATATGTATCAAAAGATGGTCTAGTCGGCCATCACTGCAAAGAGAGGCCTATTGGACTTGTACACTTTATATGCCCCAGTACAGGGGAACGCCAGGGCTAAAAAGGGGGAGTAGGTGGGTAGGGGAGTGGGGGTGGGTGGGTATGGGGTACTTTGGTATAACATTGAAAATGTAAATGAGCTAAATACCTAATAAAAAATGGAAAAAAATAAATTACACCCTAGACATGTGCAGCCATGAAGTCCACTGGTAAACTGTGGATAGAGATCAATGGTAGAGCTATTGGATTATGTAAGGGGAGGCTTAAATAAAACTGAGAGAGTCACAGTCTCATGTGATATAAGCTGGCTTTTGTTTGTGTGTTGGTATTATATAGTATTATAATCCTTACTTGCTTTCGAGATATATTCCATATAGTTCAGACTGTCCTTTATCTCACTTAATAGCTCAATATGACTATGAACCACTGATCCTCCTGCTTTCATTTTCCAGAACAGCTAGTATTAAAGAGAGGTACCAGCATGCTCTACTTGATACAGTTTTAGAGATAAAACCCAAGGCTTCATGCATGAGAATAAAGTACTCTACCAAATCTACTTCGGCAGCTGCAAACCTTCCTGTTAATGATAAGTCCAAGACAACATTTCTTACCCTTAACACATCATGCCTATGGCTATAATCATTAATGTCCTCTTCTGTCTAAATCAATATCAACTTCACACAAGCCAGAACCATTTGAGAATATTGAATTTCAATTTAGAAAATAACCCCACCAAACTTTTGCCTGGAAAAGGCTTTGTTGAATTTTATTAATTAATGATTTCTATAGAAGGATATCCCAGTTGGCAGTATCAGCTCTGGACTGATGGTACTGGATGCTATAAAAAAAAAAAAAGTAGGATGATCAAAACATGGGGAATATGCCAGTATGCGATTTTTCTACATGTCCTCTACTTCAGGTCTTACCTGCTCCAAATTCCAGTCTAGGGTTTCTGGTGTGACTTTCATGTATGATGAATTACAAACTGAACTATGAACCAAAACATTTTCTCTCCCAGTTGATGTTGTTCATAATGTCTTATCACCTAAATACAATCCCTTACTAAGGCAAGTTAGTATGCCAATGTAGCTCATATGGAATACCAAGTACTGAATGTTCACGGTGGTCCAGATAGAGCATAGAAATAATGAACTTCACTGGTCATGATAATGCATACCTAATATCTATGTACGTGAAAGACAGGAGGATGAGTGTAAGTTCAATGCAATGCTGAGCTACATAGGGAGGTTCTGAGTCCAAAACAAAACAAAACAAAAACAAAAACAATATCAAAAACAAAACAAAACAAAACAAAACACAAAACGGGAGGTTAATGAGATGCTAAACAAATAAAGCACTTGCTAAGCAATTGTGATGGCCTTCATTCCATTCTCAGAACATACATGAATGTAAAGAGGGAACTGCATTCAGCAAAGTGATGCTCTGACTTCCACATGTGCTATAGATCACATATGCTACCACATAATAATAATAGTAGTAGTAGTAGTAATAATAATAATAATAATAATAATAATAATAATAATAAATGTGTTTAAAAATGAAAAGAAAATTTATTCAGTCATATTATATTAGGCTTATAAAAAAACTAGCACTGAGGAAGAGAAATTGGAGTAGTATTGAAAGTTTGAGGCAAGCATGAACTGAATTAAGAATGTTAGCACCTTATAACTTTCTGTAGGTATCCTGCCCAAAACAAGATACATGAAAGTTTATTTTACACACAAATTCAGACTATAGTCCATCACTGTTGGGGCATCAGTGCAACAGGAAGTAGCAGAAACTTGACACAAGTCAAGAGTATAGATCAAGGAATTGATGCGTGTATGGTTACTAGAACTTAATTTGCTTTCTTTATTCTCATACACTCCAGAATCCCCATCGTAAATAATGGTGCCACAACAAGGGAAGTTCTTCCCATATAAATTAAAAGTAATCAAGATGCAGGCACACAACCATGCTCACAGACTAAGTAGTATAGACAATCCTTCATTCTGATTTCCCTCCCAGGCAATTCTATATTGTTTTATGTATATAACATTAACCATCACAGCTTCATTCATTGTTAAACGGTCACATAGACACATCACATTATGTTTTAGACATGAACTACCAACCCTTATTTCCAAAGTTCTCTGTGTGTTTAATAATGCAAAATACAGTTCAACTTTAAAAGTCCTCATAGTCTTTAAAATTTTTACCACATCAAAAAATGTATTGTGATATCTTGTAAAAAATTATGTTATTGCTATGCGTAATAGAATAATGTAAAAATTATTATCACAAAATAAAAATAAGTATTAGGAATAGAAAGTGATGATTATACAAAAAGCCAAAATCAAGCAGAGAAAGGAAATCCTCCATTTCTGGGGCTTTCCATGGAGAAATCAGCTTTGGTGTCCCAATTCCTCTACATATGCTATCTTCAGCACACACAGAATTTCTCAGCATTTAAACTGATTCCATTTCTCACCTTCAGATGTCCTTGTCCAGATATTAGATCATGTCCCATCATCCTGGCCTTTCTAATACTCTGGAATCTCTACAGTAGCTTAAACTTTACCTTCATAACTTCATGCAACAGCCTCTTGGGGCTTCTTTGCCAGGATTCAAACTCTGTCATACAGTTCTGGCCTCAGCTGTTCTTAAAGACTGTCTTAGTATTGCATCTTTCATATATTAAATTTAGAAAAATGTAGACATTGCCACCAAATTTCATGACTGGCCCAAGAGGTAACCTAGTTTCACTGGACCATAGCTGTAACATCATATCTCAGTTAATGTATCTGAAACGTTTGACCATTTTTCATCAACACTAGTATCATTGGCGAATGTAAAACATACAGAGTTCCCAAAGCTTTTTAATCATTCCCAATTCTAAGGTATGTTAATTTATTTTTAAACAAATTCAACATATATATTTTTGGTATGAACTTCATTGTACAAAGTTCCATTTCAAGGACTTGTGACTTTGTGATTAAAAATATGAACATAAGATGTTAAAAAAAACATAAAATGTATGCACAATGAAATGTTTTGTCCACAGACATCCAAATTCTCTCAATATGTCTTACATTTTCTAGCCTCCATTCTCCATTTAATGTTGCCTTAACTCAAGGGGATTAATGATAAACACCTTCTTTCTGAAAATATTTTTTTCCAAATTCAATAAAATAAAATAAAATAAAAGCCAATTCAGTTTAAAAGAATGCATTTCTGTTTGATGGAAAACTCAAGTTGATCGTGCTTTGCTTTAAACTATTTCGAGTATTTGATATGCTCTCTACTTTATAGAGTTTGACTCACATTTAAGGGTACCCTGAGAAGTTCTGGTAAGTAATTTTATAATATTCAGTCAAGTTCCTACAAATCCAAAGTAACCAAAATATCTTTAGAAATCTGCAACCCTTGAAAAAACATATTGTCTTGCAGATTTTATAGTATATAGACCTGTACTGGCTAGTTTTATGTCTACTTCACACAGCTGGGGTTATCACAGAGAAAGGAGCTTCAGTTGAGGAAATGCCTCCATGAGATCCAACTCTAAGACATGTTCTCAATTAATGAACAAGGTGAAAAGGCCGTTTGTGGGTGGGACCATCTGTGGGCTGGTAGTCTTGGGTTCTATAAGAGAGCAGACTGAGCAAGCCAGGGGAAGCAAGACAGTAAAGAACATCCCTCCATGGCCTCTGCGTCACCTTCTGCTTCCTGACCTGTTTGAGTTCCAGACCTGACCTCCTTAGTGATGTAAGCCAATAAATCTCTCCTTCTTCCCCAAATTGCTTCGTGGTCATGATGTTCTGTCCAGGAATAAAAACCCTGACTAAGACAACACCCTATCCTGTTACATATATTATGCTATTTTTTTCTAAGCCCAGTTTATAGAGATAATTATGTCTGACAGAAAATAAAGCTCATTAATTTGAACAAAGAGTTTCAATAACAGAATGTACTCTAGTTTTGGAGGGTTAACATGGTGAGTCAAAAAATGAGATGAACTGCCTTGTTGCTGCTCTAAGAACTTAAGAGGTTTTTTTGCAATGATGATTTGTGGGAATTTAAAAGGTATACATAACTACATGTGTATTTGTGTTTGTGTGAGAGAGAGAGAGATTAGGATAAAGTAATTTGTATTATTATTATTATTAACAATTTTTCATACAATATATTTTGAGCATGTGTCCCATCCCTGAATACCTCCCAGATTTTTTCCAACCATCATACCCAATTTAATGTTCTTTCTCTTTCTTTCTCTCTCTTTTTCTTTCTCTCTCTAAATGAAAAAAACAAAAAAGCCTGAAACAACAACAATAAAAAATCATGAAATCAAAAAGCCTCAGAAAATCACACACACACACACACAAAACACACACACATATACACACACACACACAGAGAGAGAGAGAGAGAGAGAGAGAGAGAGAGAGAGAGAGAGAGAGAGAGAGAGAGAGAGAGAGAGAGAGAGAGAGAAAGCCAAAACAAACAACATCAAAGAAGTCCACAAAAATAACATGTGTTGGTCAACTCTCTGTTGGTATTAGTCAACTCTGGAATTTGGTTGACATGCACAGCAATATTCCATCAGAAAAAAAAGAGTTCTTTCATATGCCTGAGGGTCTCAATTTAGAACAGAGTCTATGTACATTTCCCCATCTAAGTGTTGGGATCTCATCTATCTTGAACTTGTACAGGTTTCATTTGTGCTACCACAGTCTTGTGAATTCTTATGTTCAACACCATTTTGTCTGGAAGAGAATGAAGAGGAAACCATATTTTTATGAAACTTAATAAATAAGTTTTCTCCACTTAAGAATAAGAACAAATTTTTTGTTAGAGTTATAACATCTCTCTTTTCAAAGAGACCATCTCATTACAGACATGTGTTCATTCCAACTATGAAATAACTAATATAATAATGTAAACTTTTAGTTATCTTCCAATATTGGTAAATATTTACAATTCAACTGATTTGGTAAATCAATTCAAAACTGACATTACCAATTTGAAAATTAAATACCTGTTTATTAAAATTACTAAGGTATAAAAATAAGTATGATTGCTATCAGAAAATATTGCCTTAATAAAATTAACATAAGTGAAGTAACAATTTTACTTAATATAGATTGTATCTCATATTCATCAATACTATTTTAAGATATTATAGTCTTCATTTTATGCATCTGGGATTAGATGACATGCTGAATTTCAGTGCCTGAAATAATAACTAGAGATGTTAGATGACTGGGAGGAAACTGGATTTGATTTTTATACTTATTGTGTTTTTATAATACTAATATTAAATCAATTGGTTACTACACTAAAGCTTTTTGAATCACTTTTTTTCAAATTTTAAAATCTTATGCTACCTCTTATACTACATAGCAAGGCATTATTCAACAGATTCTTAATTTGTTAAATTGTTCTTTGTGAATGACAATGATGTGTAAGAATATTAAAATCATCAATATACTCACCAAATAACTACAATGTTTTTAATATGTTGAAGGAATTTTTATATTCTGCATCTGTTAGAAAAATATCTTAATGTTCATTAGACACAGCCCTGGAAGGAATTAGGGTAATTTTTTTCTTTGAGCTTAGAGATGGGTGAGTCCTTCAGTAACATTTAGAATTTCTTTTTACCATGAGCATTCTTGAATCTCGACAGTCCTGACCCATGAAACAATCGAACAGGGTCTGAGAAACCACCTAAGGAGAGAATGGGGAACAAGAAACACAAAGAATGGACAGCAAGACAAAAAAAAACAAAAAAACAAAAAACAACAACAACAACAAAAAACCTGATCAAGCTGACAAATTTTGTTTTTCCCAGGCAGGTTTTATACCAATAGAAACAGGAAATGGGGAGTGAAAATGATGCGAAATCACTTTGTTTCTGGGGGAAAGCACCTGTTCCCCAAAGCAGGATATTGACTAGGTAAAAAAAGTTCAGCAGGAGGAACAAAACAGAGTGGGTTGCTAAGTACATGTCCACAAGATCTATAGCTATTTGTTCTTAACTGGGACTAGTACTTTCCTATACAGGCCTCAACTTTTCCCACAGAAATCTCAACTAAGATAGGACTTTTCCACTAAGGCCAAAACTTTGTTAGTAAGGACTTCTGGCTGACAAGGCAGTTAACTTCACCCACAGTCATTCCCAACACTTGACTATAAATACTGCACCTGGAAATTAAAAATAATATTTGTTTGCATGAGATGCAAGCATGAACATGTCTTGATTGGATTAACAACTTTTGGATTAGAATGGCTAGAAGATAAATACAACAAGACAAATTAAAATTAAGTTAACTATTGGGTAAGTAAACCTAATTAATATGCTTTATTGGCAAAACCAGATACTAATATTGAGAAAACCAGCATAGTTTCAACATTAAGGTCAAAAGAGCTATGAAACAAAAAACCTTTTTAAAAGTAGGGATGTGAAAATTTTAATTTCTCATTTGTTTAATGTTGCATGAGACTGTAGAAAAAATAGTGACAATGGGATAGAAGTCAACATAAGATTCAAAGTCACACAAAACATTAAAATAGACAGCATTTGCTAAATAAAAGTGTAATTTCAAAACTTAGTGAAATATTTATTAATAAAAAACTATTTGAAAGCATGTGGCAATGAGCAGACTAAAGCCCACATTAAAACGTTAGCTTATCTTTGGAGTTATTAATAGTATGCCAAAATTGGAATGCCTTCTTTTGAGACACGGATGCATTTAATGAAATCATATTCTCTCTAAAATTTTCATAACATCAACACTGCTGACAAGTATGAAGAAAGCAATGACTTGACTAGCTATTGATGCTGCAGTAAGTTTGTATTTTATTTTAATTTATTTACATTCCAAATATCCCACCTCCTGATCCCACTTCCTACAGTTCTTCAACCCATTCATCTTCCCCATTTCCTCTGAGAGGGTGTTCCACAAGACACCCACCCCATCTCACCTCAACATATCCCACACCAGCATCCCTGATGCATCAAGTCTCTCCAGGATTCAGTCTATCCTTTCCCACTGGGCTGGAAAAAGCAATACTCTGCTACATATGTGCCAGGGGCCATGGACTAGCCCAAGTATGCTCTTTGTCTGGTGGCTTAGTCTCTCAGATCTTCCTGGGAGTTTGGGTTAATTGACACTCTTGGTAATCCTATGGGGTTGTCATCTTCTTCAGTTCTTTCAAACTTTTCTCTAAATCTTCTGTATGCGTCCAATGATTAACTATAATTATCTGCATGTGTCTCAGTCAGTTGTTTTTAGAGACACTAGGGGCCCTGTCTATTAACTGGAGGTGGTCTTTCCAGGTTCCATCTCCGCACTGTTGGGCATTTCGGCTAAGATCACCACCCAGTTCCGGGAGCCTCTCACATCCCAGCTCTCTGGGACTTTCTAGAGTTCCTAAGAGCTCCCCACCACCAGATTACACGTCTGGTACATGGATCAGACCGCCTGAAATTGGAATCATGGATGATTTCAACTTACAAAGAATGTGTAGAGAAACAAATGTTTTCTCTGGAAGAGTACTGGCTATCACTCCTAACCACTGAGCAATCTCTCCAATTCAAGAATATTATTTCTTTAAGACAAGATGTCTTTTCTTGAAGTTCTTATATTGGAAATTATAGATAAAATCTTTTGTAACATGATGCTAATTGTCTGAGAATATGTTTCCCATCTGTACCTTAAATACTAGATTAATTTAAAATGTTAACTGTCACTAAACAACATTAATAACTATTTTTCATTTCATTTTTCATGCAGGTTATTGTAGACTAAATAAATAGTCTGATGTTATGCTGGGCATGGTTGTGCACGCCTTTATTCCCAGCACATGGGAGGCAGAGGCAGGTGGATTTCTGAGTTCAAGGCCAGCCTGGTCTACAAAGTGAGTTCCAGGACAGCCAGAGCTATAGAGTGAAACTCTGTCTCACAAAACCATAATAAATAAATAAATAAATAAATAAATAAATAAATAAATAAATAAATAAATAAAATAAAAATTAAAAAAATAAAAAAGAAGTCTGATTTTATTGTGTGAATTGATGCATTTAAAATTAATGCAAAATATAACATATGATTATTCTCACAATGAAGATATCCATAAGATACCTTATGTGATAAAATGTTTTAGCAGTGAACTATATTTTATCAGAGAGATCATTGAAAAGCCCTTAACTTGTGTCCTTTATTATCTGAAATAGGGTGTATTATGTGTATGTATGTATATATGTATGTATGCATTGTATGTGTGTGTCTTTCTGTGAGTGTATTTGAACTTTGTGAGGGTGCGAAGAGAAAGCGTTATGAACCAAGCAGTCCAGGAAGGTTAGGTTGGGGTGTCTCCTCTGGAGTTATACACCCCAGGATTTGGCTATATTTGAAGCCAGCAAACTCTAACAATAGTATTGCTAATATCCCCTTCTAAATTTGAATCATATCCCTACACCCATTGCCCAAATTGTTGCTGTATGAACAATATGGATGCTGTAAATTCAAACTCTGCCCTTGTCATTCAATAGCAATCTCAGTTAACTACTAAGACATCTCTTTAAATACTCTTTTGTGAACACAGACAAATAATAAAATTCTTCTAGTTTTAGAGCTTTATGATAGCTATGAATTTCAACAAGATATCATAAGGACCTATTAATGATTAGAGGTTTGGCAAAGGTAAGTGCTTGATCATGGACCATTTTCCACTTTGGTTAATGCTTCACATGTTGAATTATACCATATCAGAATATACATGAATATTTGTCTTAAGCATTACACAGAATAAGAAAATAAACAGAATAGGAAAGTGAATGGAAGATAGTTTTGACATTACTAATTAATTTACAAAATTATTTTTAAAATGGAATTTAAAATGAGAGATAGTAATTGTTAGTGAAGTTGTTAAAAAACGAAATTTTTGTGGAGAAAATAATTTTCTACACTAGATCTTTAGGCTAGTCTGTTCCAATAGGGGAAAGTAACTGGTATTGGTAAGACATAATTTTTATTTCCAGTATTCAGTAGGCTAATGCAGCAAAATCATACTTTCCAAGGAAATTTGAGCTATGTAGTGAGATCCTATGGCTTAATAAGTGTTCTATTAATACAAGATACCATCACCAGGAAAATATTGTAAACTGAAACCATTTAATCATGACTTGCTTACAGTTTCAGAGATTTAGTTCATTCTTACTGTGGTGGGAGTGCAGTAGCATGTAGACAGACATGTTAATTGAACAGTAGCGAGAGAATCTTCAGGTAGAAAGAAGAGAGAAACTCTGGTCTTGTAATGTACATTTTGAAATATCAAAATAATACCCAGTGTCAATACTTCCAAAAATGTTATACCCATTTCAACAAGGTCATACTTATTCCAACAAGGCCATACCTGCTTACTCTTTCAATTATGTTACTCAGTACTTATTCAAATATATGAACCTTATGGGGGCCATCCTTATTCACACTGTTTCTAAATACTTTCTTTTTAATTGGACACTTTACTTATTTGCATTTCAAATGTTATCTCCATTCCATGTTTTCCATCTACAACCCCTATATCCCATCTCCCCTTTCCCTGATTTTATGAGGGTGATCCTCCAACCTCCAACCCACTCCTACCTCACCGCTCTAGCATTAGGCATAGAGTGTGGAATAACCACGATACAACTCATGAACTACATGAACTTCAGGAGGAAGTAAGACCAAAGAGTGGATGCTTCCATCCTAATTAAACGGGGAACAAAATAATCAAGGGACGTAGATGATGGGAGGGAATTGTGAAGAAGAGAAGAGGGGGGGGCAAAAAAGAGGGGAAGAATCAGGAATGGGAGAAGACAGGAGAGTTGTTCAGAGGGTAAGGACATTGAACAGGGGTGTATAGCAACTGGGGGATGAGGAACTGGTGGTAAAAAACAGAAAGTCCCAGATGCTAAGAAAGCAAGAGCTTCCCAGGACTCCAGAAGGATGGCATTAGCTAAAATACTCCCACAAAGGGGACGGGAAAACCTGTCGAGACTAAATATATTATTTAAAGAGAGATAATGAAGTATTCTCTCCCTCTTTCTCTGTTTCTGTCTGTCTGTCTCTGTCTCTGTCTCTGTCTCTCCCTCTCCTTTCCTTCATCTCTCCCTCCATCCCTCCCCCTCGGTTGTGTGGTTTGGTATGGTGGTGGTTGTGGTGGTAGAGATTGTGTGTGTGTGTGTGTGTGTGTGTGTGTGTGTGTTTGTTTGCATGTGAACACACACATGCCTGTGAAGAAATGCCATGGTGTGCATGTATAGCTCAGATGACATCAGATGTCACTTTTATTTCTCTACAATATAGGACATAAGAGTCAAACTCAGGCTGTCAGGGTTGGCAGGAAACACTTTACCAGTTGAACCATCTCTACTGCCCATAACATAAAGGACTATATCTAGTTTTGTTTAGTCTATGTATAGTTTAGCTGACTATGGATTTACTTTCTTGGTGTATCCTGGCATAAAGACATTCTTCATATTTCTTTATACTTTATACTTTAGCAAGTAGTATAGTAGTGATGTTACTTTCAGAAATGTACTATGGTTATTTAAAGTATTACTATTAAAGAAAAAAGAGATAAATGGTATATGAAAACTTTATCCTGACAATGTTTCTGCATATATAAAAATAATCTAAAACAAAAATTGAAGATTAAATAATTAAGCTTGAGATATACTTTCCTTTTATGAATATTCAGTAGGGACGTATATTTTAGGAGAAATAACAGATGTTTCAAGCCTTTGTTTCATAAGGCTTCTGCTACTCTGAAAATGTTTATGCAAACTAAAACGCCCAAAATAAAAATCAGTAAAGAAAATTGTATTTGAACACTGACATTCTTATTATGAACCACACATATGTAAAAAAATTAAAATAGTAACATAGATATTTATCTTGCTAACATTTAAAATATTGAGTAATGAAGTATTTGTGCATATTTTACTGTCTTGAAAGAGAATCTCAACAATTACCTTAGGCTTTTTTTTTTTAACTCAAAGGTCTTCCAATTATGGCTGTAGCTATGAGTATTAACTACCATACCAGCAAGAATTGTTTTAGATATTTACAAGAAAACTATTAGCTGGGATATAGTTATCTGCACCGTAGATTTTGTAAGAAAAAGAAGAATAAAATATTAATAAAATAGAATATGTTAAAAAAATTCAGTTTTGTTGCACATTTCCTGAACAGAAAAAAAAAATATCATGATTTATATACCATATATCCAGGATTATGTGCATAAGCTTATGTGTATTTGTGTGTGTGTGTCCGCACACACATGCACATGCACACACTTGTGCACGTATCTAACTTATTTCTAAACCTATAGCTTACTATAACTCTTCAAAATAAAATATGTTAACTCACAAAATGTCATGTTTACATGATATTAGTTCAATTTTTAGGGTAGAAACCTAGATGTCAGAAAAGTTAGTATTTTTTTATTTTTATATTATGAAGATAGTTGTATACCCCTGTGTATGTTTTACTTTTTCCCTTTAACATAGAAATGAATAATGGTTTGAAAATTTGGTACTCTTTTTCAAACTTTTTGTTTGATCTTCCTGAGTTTTAAATCATGCACCCAGTCCCACTTATCTCCTCATCACCTTGTATTCCGCTTCCATCATTGCAACCACCCCACCAGAATAAGAATCTCATCCTGGAATTTATAATGTCACAGTGTATATCCCACAGTGTGCACTTTTATCTACACTTCTTTGTTTCCAAGTTGTTCATTTTAATGAGTCTTAAGAGCTCTCTGCCTTCTACTATACTATCAGTACTAATGCATAACTGTAACTCCTCTCAGATATCCTGTTGTTGCCCTTTTTTATGGAGATCCTGTAGTATGGGATCTGTAGGGTGGCCATTTTAATCTACTTCAGCAGTTCACCAATGGGGGTCAATGTTGTGGTGGGGCAATTCAAACCCCAGGATCTGGGCCTGAGAGAGATCTGACTAATCAGACCACCAGCTCTGCCACACTACCACCATCTGGGAGAGATTTCCTGCCCTTCCCAAGCTTCCCTTTCCAAAGTTGCAGCCAAAAAGGGGCAGAAACAACTTTCATGCTACCATACCCTCAGTGCTCTCTCATTTGTGCCCCTGTCATCAAAGCCAGCTTTACTGTGCTTCCCAGACAAGGTAGAGGGGTCATACTCTACAGTGCTACAGCAGGTAAGGGATGGAGCCAGGTCTCTAATTCTCACTCCCTCTGAGCATGCTCACCAGTAACCCCCCAAACCAGGGCCAACTCCCTCCCTGCTGCTCAGATGAGGTGCATGGCCTAATCTCCCAAGTGCTGCAAGAGGTGATTGGGCTCATGGCCCCATCAGGGACAGCTCTCTTGCCAAGGGTGGTGAGGGCAGGAGGGATGGAAAGGGTCTCTCCTTGTCCAAACCACTGCACATCAAACAAGAGGCAGGACCAGGTACCCATGCCCATGCCCACCAGGCAGCTCATCAGAAAGCCCCAAATCTAGGGCCAGCTCTACTCTGCTGCTCAATCAATGAAGGCTGTCACTAGAGGCAGGTTTTGAGATCATATATGCTCATGTCTGGCCAGTGTGTAGACAGCCTCTTTTTGCTGCCTGTGGATGAAAATTTATAGCTCTTGGCTTCATCTCCGGCTCTAACAAAAATCTTCCTGAAAACTACCATGATTCTTGGCAAGACAATAATGAAATTAACCTCTGAAACTGTAAGTCAGCCCCAGCAACGTTCTTTGCTTTATAGGAATTACTGTGGTCATAGTGTCTCTTCATAACAACAAAACTGAAATTTCGACACCTTCCATCCTTACCCTCCAATTCATTCTCTAAATTTCTTTCTCACATTCACATTTTATTTTATACTCTATGATAATGATTAAAACGTCCAAGTAATAGTAAATAAACAGTAAATTACTAAGATTTCTTTTTGTGAATCTATTCAACATTTTATCATTTTTATCATAAATGTAACACTGTTCTTGTTTCGAATACAAATAAAATCTCAAAGAAAAATGAACTGTAATAAGAGGATATTAGGCAAAGACGTACAGATTTCCTAAGATACAATCCACAGAACTCAACAAACTTAACAACAAGAAGGGTCCAAGTGAGAATGCTTCAATCACACTTGTAAGGGAGAAGAAAGAAATCACACGAGGCAGAGAGAGAGAGAGAGAGAGAGAGAGGGGGGGGAGGGAGAACTAGGTGGGAGATGGGAGGGGGAGGAAAAAATGAACACATTCAGGTATGGGAAGGCAGGAGAGAGGCCGTGAGGGTTAGCAGCTCTCCCAAGTCTGCCTGCCCAGAGCATAGGAGGAACTCTGGCCAGATGTGGGCTATCCTTCCTACCCTTCCTTCCCCTGCCCTCATTAGTTTCCACATATTTGGTGCTAAATTTTCATTTTTTATGAAGTCTATGACAATCCTAGAACTAAGGTATCACAAAACTGGTTCATCCTTGTTTTCTGCAATGATCACTTTTCATACTATTAAAAGAGCTGGAGTCCTATTCATCCCTCCATGTTAAAATTAACTAGTTCCTAAGATTGCTGCTTTTACTGACTGCATGTGCTGCTGTTCCCAGTCCATGTCTACATTCAGAGATCAAAAACCAGCAGCAGCCTTATGACTTGACTAGGACAATTGAGAATCCTGAAATGGGTTATTGGGCCCAACTGGCTAATAAAGAAAAACCACTTGGGATGTCATGATTTCCATATTTAACGTTTGATCTGTGCCGGCTGGCTGATAACTCATGGCCTGACTCCCAACAGACTTTACAACATTCATACACTAAGTAGACTTAGGGAGAATTTTGTATATGTCTGGGGAAAAGAGAACTGTGGCATATGGGGAACCAGAACAATTCTATTATGCTTTTTGGGATTGTGAAACATCGGGATAGAAGGCATCAATGGAAAATTTTATTACAGTCACCTGACAGGGGAGGGAATCTGAAGTTCAACTAAAGTTCACCAGCCTAGGAAAGCAGGAAAAGGGCTGGGAAACTGGGAAACCTTGGGGCCTCCGATTTTATATTATTGGGGGGAAAAACCTCAAACTCATTTTCACAATTAGGCTCCTGATAAAACCAATAGTAAACCCCCTGAATGTGACTGTAGGACCAAACTGAATTTTGGCAAACACTAAACCTATACCAAGAGGTCTTGCCCTGAAAAACCTATGCCAAAGTCTATTCTCAAACCAGTGTTTGTTGACCTCCCAGTCCTTCCCCAGCAGGCTCTGCGCCCCCGTAGATCTGATCTGGTCAAGGATGCTAAAAACCTTTCAGATTTTGACCAGTTCCCAACCAGAGCTAAACATCTTCTGCTGGCTGTGTTATTATGCCAGAAACCCTTTTTATGAAGATGTTGGTTTTATGTCTAAATATAATGAGTCCGAGAGAGACACTGCATGCATATGGTCCCAAGAGAAGAACCTTAACCATACAGACCATATCAGGACAGGGGACCTGCCTGGGAAAAGTTCCCTTGTCACATCAACATATTTGTAACCAAAATACCCTCATGGTGCATTCCAAATGGGTTATTTCCCCCTGAACCGGCATGGTGGGCCTGTTCAACAGGGTTGACTCTGTGTGTGCATGGAGAGGTTCTTAATTCCCCTACTGCAAAGGAGTTCTCTATTCTAGTCCAATTGGTGCCATCCATAACCTATTATTCAGAGGAAATAGTGCTGAAGAACCTAATAGGGCATGTTGGGGGAGACCTCAAAAGACAGAAGAGAGAAACTATTTCCCTAACGTTGGCTATAATTTTGGGAGCAGGGCTACCTAGTGCAGGCACTGGGATAGCAGCTCTAACATTGTAAGAGAATAACTATACAGCCTTATATTAGATACAGATCAAGACAGCCAATGCTTAGAAAAATCCATTGCACACCTAGAGTGAAATGTAGATTCCCTGGCTGAGATAGTTGAACAGAACATACAAGGGTTAGACTTTGTGTTCCTGCATCAGGGATCCACTTAGACTTGAACTACTTTTTCTTTCTTTTCTAGATATATTGGATTTTTTGCTAATATTCATTATAGAACAATATGTGAAATGTTCATAAAAAACATTCCTAAATGTTCCATAACCTTCCCAAACACTGTCTCTACCTGGAGACCAACTGTTTAAATATATTAGCCTACTCAAAATATTATATATTCAAATCATAATAAGACTGAAGCTATGGTGACAGCTAGAGGCGTAAATTGCTTCTGAGTAAAATTTTCACACTAAATGGACAACTGTGACCATAGAACAGGCACTGAGTTAACATGTCAGTGGTGGGCATAAATATACCACCTCCTGTTTAAACGTGTACACTGTGTTTAAACTGTAAGACAGAATTTGCAACACCTATTCCCTTGTTTGTCTTCCCAATATTTTATTATTGAATAAAGCTTACTTGTCTGAACTTTATTACTTGTCTATTTGGTTGTTATATAGGAGATAGGTTGCCAGGCATATTACTTCTATGACTTCTACCTTTTTGATTGCTAGTCTTAGTTGTTAACTTTACTGAATATTGAATTAACTGAAAGTGAAAAGCACTGGATATAAGTGATTTTCGGTTCATTACCTCATTTGAGGTCTAAAAACCTATCCTAACTCTGGGACACATATTCTTGTGCTAGCCTATGTAAAGCACATAGAAGACCCCTTTGGTTTTTGCCTTTTTGTCTTCATTCTCACAGGTATGCTTGTTCTTTTGAAGGTTTTAGAGTATATTTCTTTGAGAGCCCAACATATACTGAAGAACATCTGGGAAACTCAGTCTTGTGGACAGAAGATCTATTGGATTCCTTTACTATCTGACCATAGACATCTATTTTTAAATACCTGGGCTGGACCACAGTGTATAAATCCCTCTACAAACACACACACACACACACACACACACACACACACACACACACACACACACACACACACACACACATAATTATTCCAGTTTTTTCTTTAAAGAATTTTGACTACCATACCTAAAATCTCTAAAATTAAATTTATCTTCCTATATCCAATTACTTTCATGCTCCTGTTTTGAAGATATTCTAAACTATATCATACTATCAATTTTACTAATTATTTTATTTATTTATATTTCAAATGTGATCCCCTTCAGCATACTCCCTCCATGAGGCCCCTACCACACTTCCCTCCATTCTCTAAAATGTTACTCTCCCACCCACCTCTCTAGAATTCAACTTTTCTGGGGACATAAAGCTTCCACAGGACAAGCACACACCCTCATCGCACTGAGGCCAGACAATGCAATCCTCTGCTACATATGTATAGTAGGGGTTATGTACTAGTACATGTATGCTTTTTGGTTGGTGGCTTAGTACCTGAGAATTCTGAGAAATCTAATTTTTTCATGGTGTTGTTCTTCCAATAGGGTTGTAATTCCCTTCAGTTCCTTCAGTCTTTGATCAAACTCTTCCATAGGGGTTCCTGGGTTTAGACCAATGATTGGCTGTAAATATCTGCATCTGTCTCAGTCAGTTGATGGCATAGCCTCTTTTAGGACAGTCATGCCATGTTCATGTCTGAAAGCATATCTTGGTCAATTAACAAATGGGACCTTCTGAAACTGAAAAGGTTCTGTAAGGCAAAGGACACTGTCAATAGGACAAAATGGCAACCTAGTAATGGAGAAAAGTTCTTTACTAACTCTACATCTGATCGAAGGCTAATATTCAAAATATACAAAGAATTCAAGAAGCTAGACTCCAAAAAAAAAAAAACAAAAACAAAAAACAAAAAACAAAAAACAACCTAATGAAAAAATGAGCTCTAGAGCTAAACAAAATTCTCAATTTAGGAATCTCAAAAGCCTGAGAAGCACCTAAAGAAATGTTCAACATCCTCATTTATTGTGAAATAAAAATCAAAACCACGCTGAGATTCCATCCTAAACCAATCAGAATGGTTGAGACCAAAATGTCAGGTGAAAATAGCTGCTAGAGCAAATGTAGATAAAAAAGAACACTTTATCTTTGCTAGTGGGATTGCAAAGTGTTTTCCAGATTCCATAATCTGGAAAATATTCTGGCATTTCTTCACAAAATTGGAAATAAGTCTATCTGAATATTCATATATACAACTCCTGGGCATATACCCCAAAATGCTCTACCATATCATGAGTAAACCTTCAGTGTTTACAGCAGCCTTAATTATAATAGCGGGGGTTCAGGGACTATGCCGAACTTAGGAAATTAATCTGAACAGGTAAGAGAGTGCACCACAGAACTGGACAGCTTCTGGGACAGGCGGAGCCACAGAACCACTGAGGCAGCACGCTTTTCAGGCAATAGAAAGCCAGCCACCCTCCCAACCAAAGGACAGGTATCTGCCTGGTTAGGAAGGCCTCAGCCTCAGGAGCAGCAGATGCCACTTTGGTTCTGGGACGCCACCGAACTTAGGAACTTAGTCTGCACAGGTGAGAGTGTGCACTTCTGGGACCTGCCAAGCAACACAGATTCTGGAAAAGGTCCTGTTTTTGGCCCACTTCTTCAGCCAGGAGGAGGTCCAAACACAAGATAATCTGTGCACCTTCCCGGTAAGAGGAGAGCTTGCCAGCAGAGAGAGCTCTGAGCACTGAAACTCAGAGGAGAGAGTCTGTCTCCCAGGTCTGCTGATAGACGGTAACAGAATCACCAGAAGAACAATCTCTAAACAGAGTCAGCTATAACAACTAACTCCAGAGATTACCAAATGGTGAAAGGTAAACGTAGGAATCTTACTAACAGGAACCAAGACCACTCACCATCATCAGAACCCAGCACTCCCACTTCGCCTAGTCCAGGGCACCTCAACACACCCAAAAACCTAGACCCAGAATTAAAAGCATATCTCATAATGATGGTAGAGGACATCAAGAAGGACTTTAATAACTCACTTAAAGAAATACAGGAGAACACTGCTAAAGAGTTACAAGTCCTTAAAGAAAAACAGGAAAACACAATCAAACAGGTAGAAGTCCTTACAGAAAAAGAGGAAAACACATCCAAACAGGTGAAGGAAATGAACAAAACCATACTAGACCTAAAAAGAGAAGTTGACACAATAGAAAACTCAAAGTGAGGCAACACTGGAGATAGAAATCCTAGGAAAGAAATCAGGAACCATAGATTTGAACATCAGCAACAGAATACAAGACATGGAAGAGAGAATCTCAGGTGCAGAAGATCCCATAGAGAACATCGGATCAACAATCAAAGAAAATGGAAAATGCAAAAAGATCCTAACTCAAAATATCCAGGAAATCGAGGACACAATGAGAAGACCAAACCTACGGATAATAGGGGTGGATCAGAATGAAGATTTTCAACTCAAAGGACCAGCAAATATCTTCAACAAAATTATTGAAAAAAACTTCCCAAATCTAAAGAAAGAGATGCCCATGAACATACAAGAAGCCTACAGAACTCCCAATAGACTGGACCAGAAAAGAAATTCCTCCCGACACATAATAATCAGAACAACAAATGCACTAAATAAAGAGAGAATACTAAAAGCAGTAAGGGAAAAAGGTCAAGTAACTTATAAAGGCAAGTCAATCAGAATTACAACAACTTTTTCACCAGAGACTATGAAAGCCAGAAGAGCCTGGACAGATGTTATACAGACACTAAGAGAACACAAATTCCAGCCACGGCTACCATACCCAGCTAAACTCTCCATTACCATAGATGGAGAAACAAAAGTATTCCACGACAAAAACAAATTCACATATTACCTTTCCACAAATCCAGGCCTTCAAAAGATAATAACAGAAAAAAAAAAAAAAAACTAGGAAGGGAACCTTGCCCTAGAAAAAACAAGAAGGCTATCCCTCAACAAACCTAAAATAAAACAGCCACAAAAACAGAATGCCTACTTTAACAACAAAAATAAGAGGAACCAACAATTACTTTTCCTTAATATCTCTTAATTTCAATGGTCTCAACTCCCCAATAAAAAGATATAGACTAACAAACTGGCTACACAAACAAGACCCAGCATTTTGCTGCTTACAGAAACTCATCTCAGAGAAAAAGATAGACACTACCTCAGAATGAAAGGCTGAAAAACAATTTCCCAAGCAAATGGTATGAAGAAACAAGCAGGAGTAGCCATCATAATATCTGATAAGATTGACTTACAACCCAAAGTCATCAAAAAAGACAAGGAGGGGCACTTCATTCTCATCAAAGGTAAAATCCTCCAAGAGGAACTATCAATTCTGAATATCTATGCTCCAAATACACGGGCAGCCACATTCATTAAAGAAACTTTAGTAAAGCTCAAAGCACACATTGCACCTCACACAATAATTGTGGGAGACTTCAACACACTACTTTCACCAATGGACAGATCAAGGAAACATAAAGTAAACAGGGACACAGTGAAACTAACAGAAGTTATGAAACAAATGGATCTGACAGATATCTACAGAACATTTTATCCTAAAACTAAAGGATATACCTTCTTCTCAGCACCTCATGGTACCTTCTCCAAAATTGACCACATAATAGATCACAAAAAAGGCCTCAACAGATACAAACATATTGAAATTGTCCCATGTATCCTATCAGATCACCATGCACTAAGGCTGATCTTCAATAACAAAATAAATAATAGAAAGCCAACATTCACGTGGAAACTGAACAACACTCTTCTCAATGATATCTTGGTCAAGGAAGGAATAAAGAAAGAAATGAAGGACTTCTTAGAGTTGAATGAAAATGAAGCCACCTCATACCCAAACTTATGGGACACAATGAAAGCATTTCTAAGAGGAAAACTCATAGATCTGAGTGCCTCCAAAAGGAAACTAGAGAGAGCACACATTAGCAGCTTGACAACACACCTAAAAGCTCTAGAACAAAAGGAAGCAAATTCACCCAAGAGGAGTAGATGGCAGGAAATAATGAAACTCAGGGGCAAAATCAACCAAGTGGAAACAAGAAGAACTATTTAGAGAATCAACCAATCGAAGAGCTGGTTCTTTGAGAAAATCAACAAGATAGACAAACCCTTAGCCAGACTCACTAAAGGGCACAGGGAAAGCATTCTAATTAATAAAATCTGAAATGAAAAGGGAGACATAACAACAGATCCTGAAGAAATCCAAAAAACCCTCAGTTCCTTCTACAAAAGGCTATACTCAACAAAACTGGAGAACCTGGATGAAATGAAGAAGTGTCTAGACAGATACCAGGTACCAAAGTTGAATCAAGATCAGGTTAATGATCTAAACAGCCTGATATCCCCCAAAGAAATAAAAGCAAACCTTAATAATCTCCCAACCAAAAAAAAAAAGCCCAGGACGAGATGGGTTTCGTGCAGAGTTCTATTAGACCTTCAAAGAAGATCTACTCCTAGTTCTGCACAAACTGTTCCACAAAATAGAAACAGAAGGTACTCTACCCAACTCATTCTATGAAGCCACAATTACTCTGATACCTAAACCACAAAAAGACCCCACAAAGATAAAGAACTTCAGACCAATATCACTTATAAATATTGATGCAAAAATCCTCAATAAAGTTCTTGCTAACCAAATCCAAGAACACATCAAAACAATCATCCATCCTGACCAAGTAGGTTTCATCCCAGGGACGCAGGGATGGTTCAATATACGGAAATCCATCAATGTAATCCAGTATATAACAAACTCAAAAACAAAAACCACATGATCATCTCATTAGAAGCTGTGAACACATTTGACAAAATCCAACACCCATTCATGATAAAAGTCTTGGAAAGATCAGGAATTCAAGGCCCATACCTAAACATGATAAAAACAATCTACAGCAAACCAGTAGCCAGCATCAATGTAAAGGGTGAAAAGCTTGAAGCAATCCCACTAAAATCAGGGACTAGACAAGGCTGTCCACTCTCTTCCTACCTATTCAACATTGTACTTGAAATCCTATCCAGAGCATTTAGACAACAAAAGGAGATCAAGGTGATACAAATTGGAAAGGAAGAAGTCAAAATATCACTTTTTGCAGATGATATGATAATATGTATACGTGACCCAAAAATTCCACCAGAGAACTCCTAAGCCTGATAAACAGCTTCAGTGATGTAACTGGATATAAAATTAACTCAATCCAGTCAATGGCCTTTCTCTTCACAAAGGACAAACATGCTGAGGAAGAAATTAGGGAAACAACACCCTTCTCAATAGCCACAAATAATATAAAATACCTAGGCATGACTCTTAGGAAGTAAAAGATCTGTATGACAAGAACTTCATGCCTCTGAAGAACGAAATTAAAGAAGATCTCAGAAGATGGAAAGATCTCCCATGCTCATGGATTGGCAGGATCAATATAGTAAAAATGGCTATCTTGCCAAAACAATCTACAGATTCAATGCAATCCCCATCAAAATTCCAACTCAATTCGTCAACAAATTAGAAAGAGCAATCAGCAGATTCATCTGGAATAACAAAAAACCTAGGATAGCAAAAACTCTTCTCAAGGATAAAAGAACATCTAGTGGAATCACCATGCCCAACCTAAAGCTGTACTACAGAGCAATTGTGATAAAAACTGCATGGAACTGGTATAGTGACAGACAAGTAGACCAATGGAACAGAATTGAAGACCCAAAGAAAAACCCACACACCTATGGTCACTTGATCTTTGACAAGCAATCTAAAACCATCCAGTGGAAAAAAGACAGCATTTTCAACAAATGGTACTGGCACAACTGGCTGTTATCATGTTGACGATTGCGAATTGATCCATTTCTATCTCCTTGTACTAAGGTCAAATCTAATTGGATTAAAGAACTCCACATAAAACCAGAGACATTGATACTAATAGAGGGGAAAGAAGGGAAAAGCCTCGAAGATATGGGTACAGGGGAAAAATTCCTGAATAGAACAGCAATGGCTTGTGCTGTAAGATGGAGAATCGATAAATGGGACCTCATAAAATTGCAAAGCTTCTGCAAGGCAAAAGATGCCTTCAATATGACAAAAAGACCACAAACAGATTGGGAAAGGATCTTTACCTATCCCAAATCGGTAAGGGGACTAATATCCAATACATATAAAGAACTCAAGAAGGTAGACTCCATATATTCAAATAACCCCACTAAAAATGGGGCTCAGAACTAAACAAAGAATATGCCCCAGTACAGGGGAAGGCCAGGGCCAAAAAGGGGGAGTGGGTGGGTAGGGGAGTTGGGGTTGGTGGCTATGGGGGACTTTTGGTATAGCATTGGAAATGTAAATGAGCTAAATACCTAATAAAAAATGGAAAAGAAAAAAAAAGAAAATATATATATCATAAAATTCTGAAATATATAACCTAAGGTTGCTCTTTAAGTCCTTGAAAAAAATAAAAACAAAAGTTATAGTAAGAAGTAATAAAATCAAAGGCAGACATGAATGTGAACTAGAGCACAGAATAAGGCAACTCAAACAAAAAATACATTCTTTTAAAAGCTTAAAATAATAAAATCAAATAAAAAGTGTAAAATACAAAAGTGGGTGGTGAGTGGGAGATGCTAGATATACAAATGACATGAGAAAGAGAGACCAAGAGAGACGAAAAAAGGATTTTGGAGCTCTCCCAGGAACAGAAGGAAATTTGGAGATGTACTGTTTCTCTTTGCCCCATACAGGAGACATCCATAATTCTGGTTACATCAAGTTCTCTACCCTCTCTGTATTGTCTGTGTTTAATGCACCAGTCTTTCCATGTGTCAATTCGTGTCTGTTTTTGTTTTGTTGTCTGAACAACTGTTGTTCTGTTTCATGTTGAATAAAAATAGTTAAAACTTAAAAAAAAAAAAAAAAAAAGAAAAAAAAAAAAAAAGTTCTCACCAGAGGAATACCGAATGGCAGAGAAGCACCTGAAAAAATGTTCAACATCCTTAATCATTAGGGAAATGCAAATCAAAACAACGCTGAGATTCCACCTTCACACCAGTCAGAATGGCTAAGATGAATAATTCAGGTGACAGCAGATGCTGGTGAGGATGTGGAGAAAGAGGAACACTCCTACATTGTTGGTGGGATTGCAAGCTTGTACAACCACTCTGGAAATCAGTCTGGCGGTTCCTCAGAAAATTAGACATATTACCACCAGAAGATCCAGCAATACCTCTTCTGGGCATATATCCAGAAGATGTCCCAACCGGTAAAAAGGACATATGCTCCACTATGTTCATAGCAGCCCTATTTATAATAGCCAGAAGTTGGAAAGAACCCAGATGCCCCTCAACAGAGGAATGGATACAGAAAATGTGTTACATTTACACAATGGAGTACTACACAACTATTAAAGAGAATGTGAGTTTCCTTCATTCGGATTCCAGATTTGGAGTATAGGGGATGTGATTACTTGGCATTATTCTATTTTAATTCATTCATTCATTCACTCAACCCTGTCCACCTTCTTATTATTACACATCCCATATCTACTGACCATCCACTGTATCCAAGAGCATGTCCCCAAGCCACCTGATCTCTAAACACCCAGGGGCCTCTAGCCTCTTGAGACCTCAGTGCATCATCTCTGATTGAACAGAGATCAAATTTTTTTTCAGTGTATATTTTGGGGATAATCTAATAGTTGGTATATGCTTCCTGTTTGGTGGTCTATCATTTGGGAGAATTCTGGTCCAGAATAATTGAGACAGCAGGTCCTCCTAAAGGGATACTCTCCTCTTCAGCCTCCTTCAGTCTTTCTCCAATTCCCCAATGGTTCAGCAGATTCTGTCCATTGGTTGGTTGCAGACATATGCATCTGATTGTTTCAACTGCTCATTAGGTCTTCAGAAGTGCATTCATGCTAGTATTCACATTACAATTATGTGAATTCAGAAGCCAGCAGAGTTCGTGGACTGCAAGCAGGTCTTCTGAAAAAGCAATGCATGATATAATTACCTGAATTTTCTGGCAGTGCTCTTCAATATTGTGTTCTACGTGATGCAATATTCCACTCTCTTTCTCTATCTCTGTCTCTGTCCCTCTCTGTCTCTGTCTCTCTCTGTCTCTTTGTCTCCCTCTCTCTGTCTCTCTGTATCTGTCTCTGTCTCTGTCTCTGTCTCTGTCTCTGTCTCTGTCTCTGTCTCTGTCTCTCTCTCTCTCTCTCTCTCTCTCTCTCTCTCTCTCTCTTTCTCTCTCTCTCTCTGTCTGTCTCTCTCAATATCTATTCCTCTAACACTCAGTATGACTAATGATTCTCTTATCTTCTCTTCTACAAAGGGGATGATATTTTAATGTCATCTGCAAATTGTTATTCTGAATCGGAGTAGGGAAAGGACACTTTAAATCTGTTGTTACACCCAAGAGCATGGCTTTTAAAACCTGGTGAATCAGTAGAAGATGAGACAATGTATAGAAGAGGTTGCTTCTTTTGCTTTGGTTTGGTTTAGCTTTGTTTATTTCTGTTACACGCAATCATTAGAAGAAACTCTGTGAAATACTGCCTAATGCAAATTTCCTGAAGGAAAATAGGTACCTCAGAACCAAAATTATATTTCTCAGTTACAATATATAATATATATTATTAGAGATTTTTTTTCATTAAACCTTGAACAGAATTTTTCTCTGATCTTAACAAAACTGCAAAGTACATGGGGGATAAAGGTGCACACTCTCAGGTGTGCATGGAATGACAATATGTTGAAGACCTTATTAGCCTCCATGTCCTTACCCTATGTGCCATCTTGGAAAAAAAATATGCTGAAAGTCAAGAAAATGGCTTACTTGAATATGCCAGGGAGATTTCTAACCAAAATGTCACTGTGTATATCTCTAACACAAGGTAGACCTGGTATTGCAAGAGACAGTAAATGGCAGTAACATTGGTGCACTCTAGGATATGGGCCTGTTCTAAGTGTACATCAATAACAACAAAGAGAACGAAAATTTGCAGCCTAATTGCATAAAGGATATAGATATATCTATCTATTTATCTATAGATTAGATAGATAGATAGATAGATAGATAGATAGATAGATAGTTATAATAAATACACAATGATACACACACATACATATATATTATATATAATATAACACTTATAAGCATATACATATAATACATATATACACATATCCATCTGTTAAACAAATATGATATATGATATTTGTGCACAGCAAGATTTCAGTTTCATAATGATGATCACCTTTACATATAATCAAATGAATCTGACTTTTTTGTCTACTTCAATCTAATTTATATCACTCTTCATATATTAGAAACTCTTGATACATTTTAATAAATATCAGTAATCCTATTGCTGAATATAGAAAGGTTTGTTCCATTTTCTCTTCATTTTTGTCTTGGTTATATTGTTTAATTTCATATCCCATGTTATCTCCTGTTTTAGATTTCCCCCTGGAAATCCCTCATCTGACCACCTCACCTGCCTCCGAACCTGTGCTGTCCCATCAATTCACCCACTCCATTTCTATACTAGAAAATCCTACCGCCTGATTTTACTGGACTTAGGATCAGTTATCTACTTTCTCATTCACAAATGCTATCTCTGTGAGATGTAAACTTTACTGTTGTATAGTAAATTTGATATTGGTAAATGATCATGTCAAGAAAAACTAACTACAATCAAGCAGGATTGGTCCAACAGATTGTATATGTTCAGCAAGTTTACCCCATTCACTAGGTATTATGCCCATTGCAACAAGTTTAAGAAATGTTCCTGACCCAACTAGCAGCTGAAAGAGTCAGATGCAAACACTTGCACCCAACCAATGTCTTGAAGCAGTTGAACACTATTGTTGAATTAACTAAGTTTAAAAGATGGTGAAGAGGAGGGCAGCCCTGTAGAAGGACCAACAGTCTCAATTAACTTGCTCCCCCAAGATGTCTAAAACTCTGGACAACCAAGGAGACAAAATATGCCTGCTGATATGAGGCCTCAAGCACACATACAGAAGAGGATTGCTGGGTGTGTGTTCCATCTGAATAGATGCACCTAATTTTCAAGAGAATGGAAGTTCCAGGGGGTTTAGATTTCTGGTAGTTTAGAGGTGAGGTGTGGAGACATTTTTGTGGAGAGTATGAGGTGTGAAGGAGGTATGGGATGTGGAACAATTGGAGGGTAGATAGGGTGGGGAATAAAATCTGGACTGTAAATAGAAATAATTATAAAGAAAGAAAAAAAAGACAAAAGTTATTGCAATTGCACTGAATTGTGGAATATTAGTGGAGAGTGGTGTGTTCAAGGGTTTTATTTCCTTTTCTCTATAAAAATGCATTCATGGAAAGCAAGTATTAAGATTTTTAAGGATCCAGGACTATTTTGGAAACTGTTCAGAGAATGTTCTGCCAATGCTGAATATCTGAGTTCTGTTCCTCTATCGTCGTCTGCTATTTCATAACTGTTTTTGTGACCCTTAAACTGCAGTTTGAGTATCAAGACGTTCTTTGCAAACATGACATCTTCAATCCAGTTTCAATGAGTAAAATGTGGATTTTAATGCAGGATGTATTCCTTAAAGGGACGTTTCTGTGGAGACTAACATGAAGAGACATTTTTTTTAAATGATGATGCATTTTAGACCAAATTCTCATGCTGTTGATGGATGAATGTGAAGGATTTAGTGTAGCTGCAAACATACACTTATCTTTTTGGAAATGTTATTTTCTAGGATGTAGTAAAAGCAAAATGTTGCCTCCATTTTCATCTATTTAGAATTTTCGGAGTCCAGGACCTCAATCTGATCCGGAAAATGAGGCCAGATTATCATAAAAATTGAATACACGATAATATCAGTTTTAACATTTTCTTTCCTAACAAAATGATAATTGCTTGTTGACATATTTACAAACTTTCTTTATTTTATTCTGTTTTTGTTTACATTCCTTTATCATATTTTTACACTGGAGTAGTTATCCCAGTCTCAGCCTCCACCCTGACTTCCTCATCACATACCTCTGCCCTCATCAGCAATAGGATATCCACACATCCCAACCCCCACATATTCCCAATGCCTAGGACCTCAACTTTCTCTGGTGTTTAGGTGTATCTTCTTCCATTGAGGCCAGGTCAGGCAATCCTTTCTGTATATGTGTCAGGGTCTCATATCCGCTGGTGTATGCTGCCTAGTTAGTGGCATATTATCTAAGAGATCTTAGTTGTCCAGAGTAGCTGACAGTGATGTTAGTCATTCTATTGGTCACACTCCTCAGCTTCTTCCAACTAGCTCCTTATTTCAAAAACAGGGTTCCCCAAATTCTGTCAATTGTTGGATAAGATATGTGTATATTTGAAAGCAGAAAAAAAAAAGAATGATTTCACCTTAGAATACAGAGCCATATTTTGGAGAACACTGAAAAAAACAGAGAGTATTCTCTCATGAATATGTTCCTACTGGAAATAAGAAAAAGTGTTCTTATTTCATATTTGTTGATTCTTTAGGTTGATTTTTTTCTCTGATACTTTTATTTATAGCCCTATTTGACCTGGGACTTAATTTCTATGCAAGGTCATAGATTCAATTGCCAAATCCAATTTAATTGGAAAATAGCAGGACAGAAATCTTCATGAAAAAAAAAATGATGAATAACATTGAAATAAAAATTTGAGAACTTTATTTCTTCCAAAGGAAAAACGAAAGTAAATGAGTAAAGATTTTATGGAGAATGTACATTAGATTGGTGGATAAATATTTCTAGACATCACTGGATGAATAAATGTGAATTATTCCAAAACAAGATAAATGCAGTGTAAGTCAATAATTTAAAGAGATGTACCAAATTAATATTTGACAGTATTCCTGAGCTATGTGTTCAGATATCTGACTTCTATCTGACACCTTGGATAGAATTCAAGTCTGGTCTTATTTCAATGATGTAGATCTTGGGTGTAAAGATGCATCCAAGCATCACTGTACTGGATGCCAAGATTGAGAAGACCTCTACAGCAGCCATGACCATGCCCTTAGTCCTATGTGAGTCATGGAGGAAGGTGACATAAACACTGCAGAATCCTAGCACGACAAAGGTCAGGAACTTGGCTTAATTAAATGTTTCAGGAAAATTCTTTGCCACGAAATCCACAGTGAAGCTTCCAAGGGCAAGGCAGGTCAAGTATCCCAAAATTCAGTAGAATGTAGTAACTGAACCCTTGTTGCACAAAATGATTATCATTATCATCAATATCAACAAATATCAATATCAAAAAAGGAGGAGAAACTGAGAGCCAGATTACCCACAGAATACATTGATATGGAACATATCAGAAGGATGTATTTCATTGAACCTGATAAAAGGAGGTTCCTTAAACCTCTTCCAGGTTCTGTGATTATGAAAGCCAAACTACAATGATTGTTTTGGCAAGCAATGTGGAAACAGACACCATGAATACAATTCCAAAAGTGATTTGTTGTAAGGCTACATATTTTTCTGTTAGGAAGACCAATGAAGAAAAAGGAGCATGAGAAAATGGAACATGAGTGACATGAGTAGCTGATGAGAAATGTGGAAAGACATAGAAGGAAGGACAGGAAGCAAGTTAGAGAGTAAGAAAGGTTAAAGCTTAGAGAAAGAGGTGAAAGCTTAGAGAGAGTAAGGATTGTAAAAGTTGAGAGAGAGAGAGAGAGAGAGACAGAGACAGAGACAGAGACAGAGACAGAGACAGAGGGAGGGAGGGAGGGAGAGAGGGAGAGAGGGACGGAGGGAGGGAGAGAGAGAGAGAAAAGAGAGATAGAGAGAAAGAGAGAAAGAGAGAAAGAGGGAGACACTGAGGTAGGGCCAAGTAGCCTCTCATATATTGGGCTTGCTATCTTGCTGTTGCTAGGTAACTGGAAGGAATCTAACCTGAAGATCAGAAGCTTTGGTCATTTTGTATATAACTTCTAGCCATTACCCTATCCTGAGCAGGGGTGCCTGTGGGTTGGGTAAATTCACCAGGGGCCAGTGTTCCAGAAGTACTGAGGAAATGCCTTCCTTCCCATGTAGGTGAAAATTATGACCCATTAGGTTTCATCAGGTTTAAGGACTTCAGCATGACTGGAGACCAGGCATTTGGTACATAGCCCAATGCCCCAAGCTCAATGATCAAATTTAACTCTAGCATCCAGAGTTTGTGGTTTCTCAGCAAAACAACAGCACAGACGATGTGAGTTTGAAACTCTGGAGACTTCCACCATATGAAATCAAGGCATGGAGGTTGGGTTTGGTAAAATGATCTAGAAGAAATCTGTAAAACAGTGAAAGGACAATTGAAAAGACTCACATGGAAAAGATCAGCAACAGGGAATGCCTCAGGAGACCATCCTTGTATTCATAGCTTCTCAAGACAAAATTCAAATGACCAATAGTACTGGAGGAGAGTCTGTGAATGCATCAGGGAGGGGAGGGTAAGTGTTAGGAGGGAGGGTGAGATAGAGAAAAAAGTAGAAGGAGAAAAAGAAAGAGAACGAGAAGGGAAAGTAGAAGGAGAAGAATATGGAGAGGGAGAACAGAAGAAGGAAGGGAAGAGGAAAGGGTGGAGCAGGATGACAAGGAGAAAGAGATGGAAGAAGAACAAAAAAAAAGAAGAGGATAATGAAAAAGAAGGAGCAGGAGGGGAGGAGAAAGAGAAAAGGAGAAGGTGAAATAAGGAGGAGAGAAGGAGAGAAGAAGAAGGAGAGAGGAGGAAGAGATGGGGAAGGAGAAGAAGTAGAAGAAGATGTGGAAGAAGAACTAAAAGAAGAAAGAGGGAGAGGAGAAAAAGATTGAGAAGGAAGAAGAAAGAAGGAGAAGAAAGAAGAAAGAAGAAAGAAAAGTAGAAGAAAAAAGAAGAAAGAGGAGGAGGAGGAGGAAGAGGAGGAGAAAAGAGAAGGAGAAGGCAAAGAAGGAGAAGAAGTAGAAGGAGGAGAAGGAGAACATGGAGAAGAAATGAGAAGAGATGAGAGGTATAGTTAGGCAGACACAGACAGAGAAACACAGACACACAGAGAGAGTCGTGCACATAAACATTCACACAGAGACACACAAGTAGGCACAGAGACAGAGAAAAATATACATATAAAGAGAGACATGCACAGAGACATTCACAGAGATACACACATTTACACAACTTAATTAAGAAGTATTTACAAAAATATATCTATGAAATTACAAGGATATTAAGTACTAAATTATGTGAGCATTGAGGAGGAATGAGATCCAAACAAATTTTGCAAGTCCTGCAACATTCTGCATGCTTCCACACAGCTTTAGCTGTGGGAGTATCAGTTATAGGGCTGTAACTTTTGTTTTTTTCATTTATAATTTACTGTGAATCTCCTTTCTCCACCATTCAATATGGTCAGTAGTTTCCATGTCGAATGACTTTCCAATGCATGGCATCTAGTGAGAAAGAGAAAACAATTTAAAAAAAAAAGAGTCTCTATGCTGGAGCCAACTGTACAAACAATTTGTAGTTATTCTCCAAATGCAGGGCTCAAAGAACTCAGAGGCTCCTCTAGCTTTTACACAGATCTTAAGTTTGGTCCCCCAGCATCACTGAGAACCTATTGACAATTCTCACTCAGGTCATAAAGCTATGGAGCATTCCAATGTATTGAGTTCCAGAGAAAAAGCCATTTGGAAGCTTATCTCTCTAAAAGTGAAGATTGCGCTGAAAATTATGAAAAGTGAGAATAATTTTAAATATGAAAAAACATTCCACACACACATTAAAATAATACATGTAGACAAAATTGACAGCAATCTATATGACACAATACCCACATACACGAGAGGGGAAGGGGCAGGGGGAGAGGTGGAGAGACATATGTATACTTACAATACTTTTTTTTTTTTGGTCAAGTTGTCAAAACTGACACAATCAATGTACAGGAAGAGATGTATATGGCAAACACTGGGGACAGACTGTCATGATAAGGACAGCATAGGAGGAAACAAGTTGATCTGTGGCATTGAGAGCCTGAATGGGCCCTTCTACATTTGGTTGGATTTAGAATCCAAGATTTAGTTCAGAACCAGCCAGCTCCCTCCTTGTCCCAGTGATCTACTTTTGCTGGGGCACAGTCACAAAGGTTCCACAACATTTCTAGACAGTTTTCCCAGTTTTACACAACTGGGACTGTGGGAGATATAACCCCCCCATCTTAATTAAACTAAGCCACGCAAATGCAAAATATTTTTGAAAACAGTTTAATTTCAATTTTGGAAAGAGAACAGAGAGCTCTACAATGATATGGACTGAATTAGTCTTTAGGTTCCATTGTGCACCCTAAATTAAATATAGTGTAAAAGATTCTGTTTTCTATGTAGCAAGTGAGGGCTGAAAACAACACACTAATGGAGATAAAATGCAAAAAACTGGGATATACCGTAACAATTCAAAATGACACTGTGAAAAACGATGTATTTATACATGTTAACTGTCCTATTGACCACAGTGTCATTCATCATTGTGTTAGGATCCAATCTAGTGATTAATCATCAGGGTTTGACAGTAAAATCTTTAGGCTCAATACACCAGACATTAGCTGGAAAATGATTTACAAAAATGTAATGACCTTTGGTGTCTTCTCTGTGAATCTGTTGTATGGATGCCCTGTCGTTGGTTGTTTTAGTTTTTAGTGTTGTTTTAAAATAGAAATATTGAATGCAAAAGCAAGTTGCAGGAGCCCAAAATGTCTTTGCATCCTCTCTTTCTCCTTCCCATAACTTTCTAATTTTCCCAATCCCCACATTCATTCAAAATACAGAATTTCAAAAAATAAAGAAACTCATTCATCATCTTTACTTTGTGCTTGCATGCTGGTTGCAATTATCTTGTAAGCATTAAAAATCAGGCTAACATACTGCCTATGTTCAATAGGGTTTCATTGATGTGAAGCTACATCATGACTCAAGAAACACTTATAGGGAAAATTTAATTGATGTTGTCTTACAGTTTCAGAGGGTCAGTATATTATTATCTTGATAGGAAGAATGGCAGCATCCAGGAAGAGTCGGTGCTGGGGAAGGAACTAATTGGTCTATATCTTAGTCTGAAGGCAACCAGGAGGAAGTTTGTGGCCATAGGTAGCAAGGAAGAGGATCAATTTTCGTCACTGAGCAGAGATTGTGCACTACATAAAAGCAAGCCTACACAATGATACACTTCCTCAAACAAGCCAACACCTTGTAATAGTGCCACATCCCATGGGCAAAAGATATTCTAATCAACACACTGCATCATAGGAAAATGGTAGAGAGACAAAAAGAAAGATACTGCATGATTGCATTCCTCTAGTCACAAGTGCTACATACCTACACGTTAATATGCACACACACACACACACACACACACACACACACACACACACACACATAAACACACACACACACACACACACACATAAACACACACACACACACACACACACACACACACATGCCTATCTGATATGCATAATAATAATGTGCAGTCTCGGGTCCTGTGCGATTGGATTGGACCAGGTGCTGTGTTCCACTCACCAGAGGTCTTAGGATCCCGTGGTGGATCCTGTGTGTGTCCTTGGGGGTGTCCAGAGACACCCCTGGCAAGGGACCACGGTGTTCCCTTGATGTACTTCTGTTGTCCAATTGCTCTGGCTAGGATTTCAAGTGCTATATTGAACAGATAGGAAGAAAGTGGACAGTCTTGTCTAGTCCCTGATTTTAGTCGGATTGGTTTTAGTTTCTCTCCATTTAGTTTGATGTTGACTACTGGTTTGCTATATATTGCTTTTATTATGTTTAAGTATGGGCCTTGAATTCCTGATCTTTCCTTGATTTTTATCATGAATGGGTGTTGGATTTGTTTAAATGATTTCTCAGCATATAACGAGATGATTATGTCGTTTTTGTTTTTGAGTTTCTTATGTAGTGGATTAAGTTGATGTGTTTCCTTATATTAAACCATCCCTAAATCCCTAGGATGAAGCCTACTTGATCATTATTGATGATTTTTGTGATATGTTCTTGGATTCAGTTTGCATGGACTTTATTAAATATTTTTGCATCGATATTCATAAGGGAAATTGGTCTGAAGTCTTCTATTTTGTTGGGAATTTATGTGGTTTAGTTATCAAAGTAATTTTGGCTTCTATAGAATTAATTGAATAGAGTACCTTCAGTTTCTATTTTATGGAATAGTTTCGGGACAGTTGGAATTAGTTCTTTTTTGAAGGTCTGATAGAACTCTGCACTAAACCCATGTGGGCTGTCCTGGGCATTATTTGGTTGGGAGATTATTAGTGACTGCTTCTATTTCTTTAGGGGGTATGGGGCTGTTTAGATCTTTATTCTGATCTGGATTTAACTTTGGTATCTGATTTCTGTCTAGAAAATTGTCCATTTTGTTCAAGTTTTCCAGTTTTGTTTAGTATAGCCTTTTGTAGTAGTATCTGATGATGCCTAGGTTTTCCACAAGTTCTGGTCTTATGTCTCCCTTTTCATTTCTAATCTTGTTATTTAGGATACTATCCCTGTGCCCTGTAGTTCGTCTTGCTAAGAGTTTATCTATCTTGATACTATTTTCAAAGAACAGGCTCCTGGTTTGGTTGATACTTTGAATAGTTCTTTTTGTTCCCACTGGTTGATTCCAGCCCCGAGTTTGATTATTTTCTGCTATCTACTCCCCCTTGTAAATTTGCCTCCTTTTGTTCTAGAGCTTTTAGGTGTGCTGTCAAGCTCTTAGTGTGTGCTCTGTCTGGTTTTTTTTGTGGTGGCATTCAGAGCTGTTGGTTTTCTTTGTGGGACTACATTCATTGTGTCCCATAAGTTTGTGTATATTGTCCCTTCATTTTCATTAAACTCTAAAAAGTGTTTAAGTTCTTCTTTATTTCTTCCTTGACCAAGTTATCATTGAGTAGAGTGTTGTTCAGTTTTCACGTGAATGTTGGCTTTCTATTATTTATGTTGTTATTGAAGATCAGCCTTCTTCCATGGTGATGTGATAGGGTGCTTTCAATATTTTTTTGAGTCCTGTTTTGTGACTGATTATATGTTCTATTGTGGAGAAGATACCATGGTGTTTCGAGAAGAAGTTATATCCTTTTGTTTTAGGGTAAATGTTCTGTAGATATCTATTAAATCCATTTGTTTCATAACTTCTATTATCTTCAATGTATCTCTGTTTAGAGTCTATTTCCAGGATCTTTCTATTGATAAGAGTGGGTTATTGAAGTTTCCCACTATTATGGTGGGCAGTGCAATGAGTGATTTGTGCTTTACTAAAGTTTCTTTAATGAATGTGGATGCCTTTGCATTTGGAGCATAGATATTCAGAATAGAGGGTTCATCTTGGAAGATTTTACCTTTCATGAGCATTAATTGTCCCTCTTGTCTTTTTTGATATCTTTGGGTTGGAAATTGATTTTATTCTATATTAGAATGGCTACTCCATCTTATTTCTTCAGACCATTTGCTTGGAAAATTGTTTTCCAGCCTTTTACTATGAGGTAGAATCTGGTTTTTTACCTGAGGTGGGTTTCGTTTATGCAGAAAAATGTTGTGTATTGTTTATATAGCCAGTCTGTTTGTCTATTTGTTTTTATTGGTGAATTGATTCCACATTAAGGCAACTTCAGACCAACTTCTCTTATGTATATCAATGCAAAAATACTCAATAAAATTCTCCCCAAACTAAAAGGGCTATTAGGTTCTTTACTGAGAGTCAAAACTGCAATGAGAACTTCCAGTTTTCCAAATGTCTCTGACTAATTGCTCTTTGATAGTAACTAGGCTTTCTCCTACTCAGAGCACATTACAAGAGGTTGTATAACAATTAACCAAAGGTCATCAGAAGGGAACTAATGATTTATTATAGGTTCTAGGGTAAAAGATAAAATATTGATTGGGTTTACCTACACAAAACTTCACTAACATCTTAGTTATGGTTTGATACCTTCAGTGAACCTGTTGATCTGAGACAGTTGTTGAACTTTGTAGCATGTGGTCATGTATTCTGAAATATGTATAAGTGCTGAGGACAAAGAGACGAGGAACATCTAGAGAAAATATTTTTTTTTTTTGCCTTTCTCCACTTAGACTATTTTTTTTTCCTTTTGCCCACTTAGAAGAATTTTTCCCTTTCCCCACTTAGGACCTTTCTGCTTTTCCCCTTATATAACTTTCATAGGAAATTTTTTATAACTTAGTAATAACTTCTATAATCACTTCTCTAAATTCCTTCTCTTCCAGTGACATCTGGTTAGTAGGCTCAAAATTAGAGCCCAGCAATTCCTGCTGAGCTAGAAAAAAGGCTGCATTGCTTAATCCTCCTCTTAGGCTACAGGTGTTAATCACCTAAGCCAGCCTACCCTCAGAAAGACCCAGTACTTTTTAGAAGTTATCATCAGCATTTCAGGACAATGAGAGAGCTAGAAAGCCCTGGGACACTTAGATTTTAAAGGCATTGCCAGGGTCCTACTCTGTGACTCCACTGCTATCCTGGCTCAGAGCAATCCTGGACCTCAAACTCTACTATAGAGAAGAAGTGATTTAAAAAAAAAAAACTACATGGTATTGATACAGAGACTGA
The DNA here is from genome assembly GCF_000001635.26 of Mus musculus. NCBI lineage: Eukaryota > Metazoa > Chordata > Mammalia > Rodentia > Muridae > Mus > Mus musculus. Next base: position 23,371,283 of record NC_000087.7, read on the forward strand.
CAGATGAATCAGTGGACTAGAACTGAAGATCCAGAAAGAAAACCAAATATTTATGGACCCTAGATTTTTGACAAAGAACCAAAAAAAAAAAAAAAAAAAAACAACAACAAAAAAAAACGATGGAAAAAAGAAAGGATTTTCAATAAATGGTGATGTTCTAATTTGCAGTCTGTATGTTGAAAAATAAAAATAAATCCATACTTATCACCTTGCACAAAGCTCAGTTTCAAATTGAACACGATTATCAACATAAAATATGATACACTGAATCTAATAGAAGATAAACTCATTGACACAGAGAGGGAAATGTCCTAAACACATATCCCATGGTTCATGCTCTAAGATCAACAATTCATAAATGTAAAATAATAAACTATTTTAGATCATCTCCCCATTAATGTAACAATCACTGTAGTCATCAAATGGTTTCCATGTAAGATTTGAGGCAATTACCATATTAACCATTTTTTTTTTAATTTGGTTGGTTAATTGTTTGGGGGGTATTCAATTTGAAATGAACAGGAGATCATTTCCTGCCTGCGAACAACGTGGAGGGAGTCAGTTCAGGAAACAGATAGCTACTACAGATAATAAATAAATAAATACTCCAAATGAAGGCAATTTTTAAACCTTTCATAGCATGGCAAAAAACACTTTAGTCATTTACAGACCAAAAGCTAGAACCTCTTTGTAGTGTGGGCATTGGGCTTAGCAGCCTAGTCTCAGTATACTAACATACTTGGAAATTATCATAAAAAAATACACTGAATAGTTTGTCTTTAGATCTTTAAAAACCTCAGAAATACTTATCAAAATAAAAGACTATAATAAATTCAACAGAATAAGTTTCATTTTCTTTCAACAAAAATTTAGGCTTTTTATAATAATAAATATTTGTTATGAGTAATTCTAGCTCATTTGGTCATAAATATGTATGTTTTTAGGAAAATAATTCTAAAAACTTAAAATTTATGTTTTGTATTATTATGTATAACATTGGCAAATTAGATAAGACATGCTCATTCATGTTAAACTCATAAATCTACTTCTATTTATTGAATCTTTTAAAAATCAGAAACCTCTCTAGGCAAGATCTTAAACTAATGTTCCCACTTATGCCATGACATTTTTAGCAGATATTTAAATGTATTAACTGATCTACTAATGAGTAGAAATCTGAAAGACCAGAATCTCTGTTACCTTTCACATAATGATTCTATTCAATGTAAACTATGACTACAATTAGAAAAATATCCAAATCCTAAAGTCAAATCCTCACCTCTTTTATCAGTCATAGAAAATATTTTAATAGCTATGGTACTGTAATCTGTAATCCCAGCACTTGGCAGTTGAATGAAGGAGGATAAAGGCCTTTTACTGTCCATAGCTACATAGCGAGTTTGAGGTCAGCATGAGTAATGTAGGACTGTCTCAAATAAAACTGTCCCCTACAAATCAAACAGAAATCTAATGTTAGTATAAAGATATAAAAAAGTAAATATTTCTGTCACTTCAGTAGGAAAATGTTGACCAGAAATACTAAAATAAATGTACAATTGCAATTTTTTTACTATATTTTTGAAGGGAAAACTATTGAAATCTGGATATCCATAGAGTTCCCTGTTTAGAACATTATCCTGACAGCATATAGCCCAGAACTGGTAAGAAGCAAGGCTTGGAGAATCACAGGAGTTGCCTTGCCCAGACTTTAGATATGGCAGCAAATAACTGTAAGTATCACCTGTTTTTTTAGACTGAGGAAGTTCAATTGATGATGACATGTTCCAATATAATAATAGAAAAACAAACAAACAAACAAATAAAAAACTATTATTTCTGCTTTAGATCTTGGCAGGGCCATTCTAGCCCCATCGTTTGACAAAAGCACAACACAGCTCAGAAAATTGTTTTGATGACATCAACAATTGTCAGACTTAAAATCTATCGATGTGCTTCAAACATCTCTCATCTTCTGGGGTTATACATGGTGGTATTTATGAGACCTCTAAATGATCCCTAGGATTAGGAGCATAGTGTGTAGAGTTGGGAGTGGATATATAGACTGGAGAGATAAAATGGGAAGCATGGTGATCCTTGGATTGCCTGTGCCACATACCTTTGCAGTTGTGGCAATAGATTCAGTGCAGATTGCCAATACCTTCTATGAGCACTACCCTAGCACACATTACAGTGCTTTCTATTCTTTTTCCGGGCTTTTGCCTGTGAGAGGGAATGTAGCTTGGAAACTACTGGTTGGTGTGTGGAAGATAAAAATCATTGGATCGGTTCAAAGCTATGGGAGCTGCCAGTTAATAGGCTAAGCTTCAGACTACATCCTTCCAATGGATAACTAGGGTCCAGTCTAGATGAATTTCTGGATCCCCAGGATACATGAATAGCATGCAGTATTCTAGAGTAGTATCCAGCTTAATGATACTTCTGTTGCTCTTGTGTCTTTCCCTCTTCTGTATCCCACAAGTTCATTCCGCTTTCTTGGCATGACTCACAAATGAGCATTGTGTATTATCCTGTGATATATGAGAGGAGTTGTCTGAATAGAGATGAAATATTGAGTCATGGCAAACACAACTGTGGAAATGGAAACCATCCAGGGGCAAATGTTGTAAAATTAACATAGTCTGTGCAAGAAAAATGCTTTTGCTTTCAGAAGGAGAGTGAATGGAGTTTTTCACTAAGCTGGAAGGGGGCTAATAAAGACCTTTTTTAACTGGAGAATTTAATAAGAATTAACCAAAACCCAGGTGCAATTATTCTTACAGGAGTGAACTGGATAGATGGGTAGAGTTTGGCTAGTATAAGATACTTGATTTAATGACTTTTGAGGTCCTTTTTCGAAATCATGATTAATAAATTCTGCCCTCTGTGACATTTCTACTATATTTGTTTGAAAGATGAATGAACTAGGATACATAGATATAACTTTATATTATAGTTCTTGAACTTTCATGATGTGACAATTAAATCTGTATGATCAGGACATATTGTAGAGCTCTGCATTAGGCACACATAATCTATAGCTCCTGGGGACATACACGCAAATGAACAAACATGACTTTATAGTGTTTCTTGTTTTCAGAATGGAATACATTTTATAAATAATCTAAAAGCAATAGGTTCAGTTTCTATGTTCTTAGAGATAGAACCTTAAAGACCCTAAAAACTCTAAAAAATAAAAAAGAAAAAAGAGGAGAAAAGAAAATAAACTTGAAGCTTTAAATAAACAATAAAAACCCTAAAAACAAACAAACAAACAATAAAAAAAATATAATTTTTTTTGAAAAAATAAAACTAAAAGAACCTAAAACTCTAAACAAACAAACAAACAAACAAACAAACAAAAATCTAGATCTCTACAAAGACCCAAAAAAACAAAAAATCATTACCAAAAACAAACAAACAAACAAGGAAAGAACAATAACCACACTAAGCCTTAAAAAAAAAAATCTCGCCAAATACACTGAGAACAACCCTAAAATCATTTAAAAAAACGTAAAAAAAAAAACCCTAAAACAATAAAGCAAAACCTAAAACCCTAAAAACGCTAAAATTATTAAACAAACACTAAATGACCGAAAAAAGCTATTTTTTTAATCTTAATAAACATTTTTAAAACCCTACAATTCTATAAATAAGAAAACACAAGAACTCTAAAAAGACCCTAAAAAAATTATAAAACCCTAAAAAAAAATCCAAAACTCTACAAGTCTAGATCCCTAATGAGACAATAAAAAAAAAAATTAAAAAAAAAAAGATAATGAAAAGATACAAAACCACCACCCCAACAACTACAAATTCTTCTGCCTTAAAAAATCGCCAAAAACACTGGAAAAGAAAATCATTTTACAAACCTTATTAAAAAAAATGCTTAAAACAATTTTTAAAAATTCCTTAATTAAATTAAAAAACAAAACAAAACTAAAAAATAAAGAAAAACCCTAAAATTCTAAAACAATCTCAACAACAGTAAAAATACCCAAAAGAACTGTAAAACCCTAAAAAAAGTTTTTTTTAAAAAAGTTCTAAAAACACATCAAAACTCTGAAACTCAAAAAAAAAAAAAACTTGAAAACCCGCTTTAAAAAGCAAAACAACAAAAACAAACAAATAAACAAACAAAAAACAACAACAACAAAACACCTACAATACCCTGAAACACTAACTAAAATCCTGAGACTATAAAAACAACCCTACCCCCCCAAAAGTCTTACAAAACCCTGAAACATTAACTAAAATCCTAAGATACAAAAATAATCCTAAACCCATAAAAAAAAAGCAAACACACACACAAGAAAACAAAAAACCTTTACAAAATTCTAAAGCCCTATAAAACACTAAAAGTATAAAAAGAAACAAAAACAAAACAAAACAAAACAACAAGAAGATCAAAAACACACAAAAAACTACAATTATCCTAAAATTATTCATAAACCCTAAAAAGCCCTAAAACCCTGAAATACCTTAAATTTCTAGGAGAAATCAAGATCTAAAATAAATAAATAAATAAATACATAAATAAACACATAAATAAATACATAAATAAACAAACAAACCTCAACCCTACCAAAAACAAACAAACAAACAAACAAACAAACAACTTGTAAGGACAAAACAACCACCCAAATTTAAAACCATTAAAACCCTAAAACTCTAAATAACCCAAAGGGCTTTACCCTCCTGCACCCCCCCCCAAAAAAAAACCCGAAAACTGTAAAATACTAAAAAGCCCGAAAAAAAAGCCTAAAACATTAGAAGAAGTAAATAGAAAAAAATATCTAGAATCTTTAAACAAATACTGAAATAGTCCTAAAATCAAAAAAAAAAAAAAAAAAAAAGAAAAAGAAAAGAAAAGAAAAGAAAAAGAAAAGAAAAAGAAAAAGAAAATTCTGAAAACACACCTATCAGCTAGGCAGTCATTCAACTTACATATTTTAGCCTGCTTCTGAGTGCTGGTATTAAAGGGGAATAAAACTATACTTGACTCCTTTTTGTTTGTATAATTGTTTTCTAAAAGATTTTTTTTCTCTGTGGGTGAGTATATGTGTGTGTGTGTGTGTGTGTGTGTGTGTGTGTGTGTGTGTGTGTGTGTGTGTGTGTGCGTGTGTGTGTGTCTGTGTGTGTGTGTGTTGTCCAAAGAGGTCATCAGATCGTCTAGAACTAGAATTGCAGGTGGTTGTGAACAACCATGTGGGTGTTAGAAATTGAACCCTGGTCCTGTGCAAAAGCAATCAGTGGGCCTAAGCAGTGAGCTATCTCCTCAGTCCTTTCTGCTTGCTCTAATCTCTACTTCACTATTCATCTTGCCCAAATATGTCTTTAATTCTTACTTCTTCTGTCTTTTTTTCTGTGATGAATTCTTGTTTGCTTTTCTCTTGCTTCTCCAATTACAGCACCAAGATTCTGCATTTCCTTTTGTTTTGGAAGATTCTCAAGGAATCCTAAATCCAGATTTTAGGGCAGTTATTTAAAATTATTGCTGGTGATTCTGACAATGGTTTCCTCATTTTTTTTTAAATTAGGTATTTTTTCATTTACATTTCCAATACTATCTCAAAAGTCCCCACATACCCACCTCAACCACACCCTCACCACCACCACCACATCTTGTCCCTGGCATACCCCTGAATTAAGGCATATAAAGTTTGCAAGACTGATGGGGCTCTCTTTCCAATGATAACCAGCTAGTCCATCTTCTGATACATCTGCAGCTAGAAACATGAGCTCTGATATGCTGCTAGAAAAATGAGCTCTGGGGGGTTTCTTTAGTTCATATTGTTGTTCCACTTATGGGATTGCAGACCCCTTTAGCTCCTTGGGTACCTTCTCTACCTCCTCCATTTCGGTCCCTGTGATTCATCCAATAGCTGACTGTGAGCATCCACTTCTGTGTTTGCTAGGCCATGGCAAAGCCTCACAAGAGACAGCTAAATCTGGGTCCTTCCAGCAAAATCTTGCCAGTGTATGCAATGGTGTCAGTGTTTGGAGGCTGCTTATGGATGGATTAGTGGATTGAAAACCACTAATTTGGACACAATGGGGCTACTGCTGCCAATGTAGACTGTTTATCCAGTGTTGCTGGTCAGAAATCTCCGTTCTTTGAAGGCAATGGGTTTTCCCAGAACAGGCTTCTTCTGAGTCCCCAAACTTCTGTCAACACCTGTTCACCTTGATGATGATCACTGATGTATCAAATGACCATACTTAGTAAATTAGAGTAATACAGTTTTCTTTTCCACCCTAGAAAGTGGGGATTCTAAAAATATGTGTACTAGCTAAAAGCAGTGATGGTGCTCTTCCTAGGGTTCCTTACATAGTGTCCTCCTTGGATGTTCCTCTCTGATCTATACTCACCATCTATGCAGCTTCCTCTCATGAACAGCACACATGATAACACTCAACACATCTGATCTTCAGTCAGCAGAAATATACTAATTATATTTCCCATATGGCCCAGTTGCTCATGATTCTGAGGCATAATCATACATGTTGTATTGCCAAACAAAATGACACTAATTGTCTAGTATATAATGAAGCATATTTTGTATGACTCTTTTCAGGAGTCTGTATATTCAATGATGAACACACAATCAGCAAATGAGTGAATTCTTGTGAGATGATGTCATCACAGAGGGAACCAATGGGCTAGAAAGAGAAAAGAGAGAGCCAAACTCCCTTTCATAATTAAACCTTTTCTATAACAGCATTATTAAATTATTTTTATATGTAAGTCATATCCCTCCTGACCCATTCAATTTCTTCCAAATATATTCACACCTGGGGATTAATCTTCAGAAAATTATTTTTGGGAAACACATGTGATTATTTCAACATCTATAGTAGTGTGGGGGCATTATTCTCCCTACGTCATGTACACTTAATATCTTTAGATACCTCCTTCCCTGTGATAGCCTTGCAGCTCACTGAGTGACATGTGCATTTGATGATAAATGATACACAAACATTGAAGCACCTTACCATATCCTGTCACCCATATCATGTACAACATAGCAAGAACCACACCTGAGTTGAAAAATACAAATATATTTTATAGTGTCTTGAAGCTAAAATCCCCAAATTAATCAAAATATTATTTGGACTCTGTTACTTTATACCAGTGTTTTTTAAGTGTACAAGTCGCAGGCCTTTTCTGTGACCCTTTGCACAGGTTTATAGTGTCCTTTTACCATCTTCATCCTCCCCACTATCCTCCATTGGTATCAAATCTCCCCCTGCTGCTGCGCTTACTCTTCCAAAATACCTCCTATTTTTTAATGCCTCTTATTAAATTTATATTTTCACAATTGTCATTTTGAGTTTTACTTGTCTAACCTAATATATAGTATTTTAACGTTCCATCCATTTTTTTGAAAACAAAGCCCTGCACTAATACACATAGAAGAGAAATATATTTCTCTCTCTCTCTCTCTCTCTCTCTCTCTCTCTCTCTCTCTCTCTCTCTCTCTCTTTCTCTCTGTCTCTCCTTTTTAAGGCATTCATCCAGTAGTTGATATCTAAAATCACTCCATAGCATGTATGTTTCATACAGTGAGGCAATCAATATTGATGATATGGATAAGTAGTGGTCCTTCTTAGATTTTTTTTTTTGAACTTAAATCAACCTGGGAAGATAGAATCTCAGATAAAGATCCTCCATCACATTGGCCTGTGACCACACCTTAAGGAATGATTTTTTTTTATGACTGTTGTTGAAGGATCTAGCTCTGTATGGATAGTGTCATATTCTATGAAGATGATGTACAGGGTGTGGTGGGGACCGTGGAATGTACTGAAAACGATTTTTTTTGAAGAACTGAAGATCTATGTGGCATGAACAATTAAAGTGTCCTCTAATTTGTAAGTAAATTTTATACATACCTGTGTCCAGTATTCTGTCTACACATATTTCAAAACTAAAATTACCTCATCTATTTCATCCTGTTTTACTGCATTTAATCTCTGAAATTCCTTGTAATCAGAAGTGCTGGTAAATTTTAAAAACCTTTAAAATATGACTGGGAGATATCAGGTTTGTTTTAATTTTATCACAACTTTGTAAGCATGCCCAAGATCTATGTTTTCCTCTTACTTTCCAAAGAATCCATAATTCATGATTGCCATTGGTTTCAATATATGTCATTTAACCCTGTCAAATTCCAGGTTTTTTTGCATAAAAATAGTCCTCCTCTAACTGTGGGTTTTCATAAAGTGAAAATTGGTGTGCTATCCAGTGTGCTGCCTCAAAGAGTCTGGCAATATTTATGATAAGAAGCACAGCTTAAAGATAACCAAGGGAAAGGTTGGAACATGAAAAATAACCACCATGGATGTTGTCAAGTCAGAAACCGAAGACTTTCTCAGAACGAAAATAAAAACAAAAATGAAACAAAACAAAACACAAACCAAACAAATAAATAAAAATCCAACAACCAAACAATAAAAACCATGCAAGGGTGAAATTCTTTGGCAGAATATTACTCAGATCATCAGGCCTTTCAGTTGGGATTTCATTTATTATTTCTAGGAGGCCATATGAAAAGGTAAATTCGAGATGCTGAACGTTTCTGAGTGTAACTAGGGAAGGAACCAGCCTGAGAGGGGTTTTATGATGTAAGCTGAACTAGGGTGATGTCACAGAGCACTGGCTGGAGGTTGCGCATCTATTCCACTTAGAGGCACTAGAATCCATTGAAGGTGAGTTCACTATCTTCACAGTGGTGTGTCAAAGCCAGGTCATTTTTTCCCACAGGCTTTTGGTGCCTGGTCTGTATCAGGAGACAGAATCTTGACAACTAGGATATTTTTCTATGGGTAAGTATATTTATGTAGTAATTAGGACCCTCATAGCTACAGAAAGCTAAAAATTTTCTCTCCTACAGAGAGTTACTGTACAATTTACTTTCTCCATGTTTATTAGCTAGGGAGATGAATGGTCTAGGTTAGTTTATCTCCTGAATTTATTATCCTTGCTAACAATATCTAGATCACAATTCCACTAAAATGCCAAATCTCCTCTTTGTCCAAGTGCATGTTAGAAGATATTAGTTCTAAATGGCTGATATTGCCTCAAATTGTTGAGTTGTTCTTGAGTTCACTGATGCAATGGCTTCATCAAATAATTTTGAAGCTGGGTCAGGAGAAACAATAAAGAAGGACAGTGGTGTGCTGTGTCCCTGGGAAGATATTTGTGAATGCAGGCACTTAGCTCAGTCCTTACATGTACAAGAGAGTCATGGTGACCCTTCTGGCCCTTTTATTTTTTTTTTTCTCTTCTTCTTGATCATTGGGTGTAATAGTCATAGCACAACCTAAATTGACATAGAATTTCAAGGAGATGATCCTCATCAGAGACAAATTAACTCAGGGCTGAAGAAATAAATGTTGATCTGAGTATATTCTTCTGAGCTCTAGAGAATTACTTGTTAATTACACTATTTTTATGTCCTTGTTTTTTTATTTCTTTGTTTCTTTGTTTGTTTGTTTGCCTGCTTGGTTAATTTTATTTGAGTTTCTGTATGTTTAGATTTGGCTGTCAGGAAACTCACTGTGTAGACCAGACTAGCCTTTATCTCACTAAGGTCTGCCTCACTCTGCCTCTTGAGTACTATGATTAAAGTTATGGGTCACCACCACTTCCTATTAACTTCTCCATTTGATTGTTTGTTTTGTTATTTTTTGTTTGAATTTCTCTTTTGTTTGTTTTTCGTTTGATTTTCTTCTGTTTTCTTTTACTTGTTGTTGTTGTTGTTGTTGTTGAGACAGGGTTCCTCTCTATAGCACTGGCTTCCCTGGAACTCACTTTGTAGACCAGGCTGGTCTCTAATTTAGAAATCTGCCTGTCCTTGCCTTCTGAGTTCTGGGATTAAATGCGTGTACCACCATGGCTGACTTATTAACTTCTTATTTTTATAAAATTAATTTTAGGAGCTCAAATCTGTTTAGCATAGTCTTCTTCACATGCTCAGAAGTTCTCGTAGAGAAGAGTCTTGGTCCAGCATTCACTCCCAACCCATAACCATTGCCCATCAGGAATTCATATATATGACAGAGGCAACAGCATTGTGTCTGGCGTAAACGGGCAAGATCTTCAGTCCCAGGCAATGGGCAAGTATGATATTTGAAGAGAATGGAAGCCACTTAGACAGTGTGATCTAGCACAACAGGTCTACAGCCAGGTAGAAGACAATACCTCTGAAGAGTCTGAGCATGACATCACTCAAGAAGAAGAGTAGGAGGAAGCCTTCTTCCCAGGCCCTGGGGAATATTGTTGGCTGCAGAATTTCTCACGGGTGGAAGGAAGGTAATGAGCCTGTCAACCATTGGAAGGCCATCATTCTAGGTCAACTGCCAACAAACCCTTCTCTTTATTTGGTGAAGTATGACGGAATTGACAGTGTCTACGGACAGGAGCTCCACAGCGATGAGAGGATTTTAAATCTTAAGGTCTTGCCTCACAAAGTAGTTTCTACTCAGGTGAGGGATGTCCACCTCGCCAGCGCCCTGGTTTGCAGAGAGGTACAACACAAATTTGAGGGGAAAGATGGCTCTGAGGACAACTGGAATGGGATGGTGCTAGCCCAGGTGCCATTCTTACAGGACTATTTTTACATTTCCTACAAGAAGGATCCGGTCCTCTACGTCTATCAGCTCCTGGATGACTACAAGGAAGGTAACCTCCACATCATTCCAGAGACCCCTCTGGCTGAGGCGAGATCAGGTGATGACAATGACTTCTTAATAGGTTCCTGGGTGCAGTACACCAGAGATGATGGATCCAAAAAGTTCGGAAAGGTTGTTTACAAAGTTCTAGCCAATTCTACTGTGTACTTTATCAAATTTCTTGGTGACCTACATATCTATGTCTATACTCTGGTGTCAAATATCACTTAAATTAAAAAAAATCACAAAGTACAGAAAAGTAAACTTATAGGATTGAAAAAAATGTTTATTTTCCTGTGTTGGGTACCTATGGGTCTTTGACAACCTCAGTATCTTTGTCAATAAAATTTGTTTTGTTCTAAAAATTAATACGTGTGACATGACATGCTTTTAGTGAACACATTGTTGGAAGAGATGGACTATGGTGGAAAGAACATCAAAGCAAGATGAAAGTTGCAACTCAGGCTGTGAACAGTGCATACATCTAATATTACACAGGCTAAAATGGACAGGACTTAGATTCTGTGGTCTGCATAGTGAGCAAGGAATTGGAGATATGACTTAGAGGAGCAGGGATGGCAGCAAAAGATGGATTTTTAGGAAGAAGGGGAGAAAGACAGGACATAGATAGAATCTCTGGAATGAAGTCTGAGGGAGAAACAACAAGTTGGGGGAAAGAGTGATAGATAAAAGGAATGTGGCCTTGTTACACAAAGTGCAACCCAGAAAACTGATCCAAAGAGACTCAGAAATCAGACAAAATCAGGTTTCATTTGAATAATGAAACCAAATGAAACTTGTCTCTCATTTTAAGATTTATTATCTTTATTTATATGGGTGGGTAGTAGCTTGAGAGTATAGGTGACCACAGAGACATGAGTTGTCAGATCCCATGGAGCTGGCATTAAAGCTGATTGTTAACCATTGGATATGAATTCAAGAAAACAAATCCAGTTTTTTTGCGGTACAAAAGTACTCTTGACAACATGGTCATCTCTCTATTCCCATTAAGATATCTTTTTAAGAAATCCAATATTAACATGCAGAAAAGAGACCAGGTAGAAGTTAAGAAAGATTAAATTGATGGTAACCTTTAAAAACAATAAAGGACACACAAAGGAGTAAAGGACACTGAGGAACAAAAATATTCTAAGATGAAGTTCTCAAAATGTGAAGCAGGAGACCCAGGAAGAATAGAAATTTTCTGCAAGTAGTTAAAATTGGACATATCCACATTAGGTTCTTTGGTTTCTTAACAAATAGCCAGCTGATCAGGTCAAATAGTAATTTAAAAGAGAAAATGAGTATACGGTGAGATAATATATGGTGGGGCATGGATCCTGAGTGCTTTCCCTGAGCACTCTTTGCCTGGGATGAATCCTGTGATCTTTTGGATGTCTCTGTGGAGTGCCCCAGATGACCATCAAAATGTTCCCCATGGCCTGTTCCCCTGGCTCTCCTCCAAACATCTGACTCCCAACATACCTATGTACCATTTCAGCCTGTCTATTCCCTGGAAATTTCAGTCTTAAATTTATGTGTGACCTCATTCTCATAAAACAGTGAAGGTATACTCAATGCATATGTGCTGACCTCTTTTCTATGCCAGTTCTCATGGGTTTCAAACTCTATGAGGTTGCGCAATATGTTGGTCACTACTCCTGAGTAGCCCCTGTGCTTCATGGGGGTCTTACTGGGTCCCATAAGCACTCTGAGTGTTTCTTTTGTTTGTTTGGTTTTATTGTTGTTGTAGTTTTGTTTTTGTTTTTGTTTTCTTTGGTTTTTTTTTTTGTTTTTGTTTTTGTATTGTTTTTTTTTGTTTGTTTTTGTTTTTAGTCAGGCTTGTCATGGACTCAATCATTTGTGTTTTTTCTCTAGAATAAGTTTAAATGCCAAATGACTTGAAAATACTCTCTATTGTTGATTAATTTTGGTATTTAAGAGAGTTTTTGTGCTAGCTGGATGTCTTAATTAGGGTTCCAATGCTGTGAAAAATCACTATGACTAAGGCAACTCATTAGAAACATTTCATTAGTGCTTTTCAACATTTCATTGCAGTTTCAAAGGTTCTGTCCACTATCATCAAGGAAGTAAACATGCAAGTGGCTGGGAATATGTGGTGGTGGAGAGGAAGCTTAGAGTCTTCTGCATGCAGGGATGGTGTCTTCCACACTGAGCAGAGCTTTAAAGCCTCACAGTTATATGCTTCCTCCAAAGAGGCTACACCTACTCCTATAAGGCCACACCTCCTCGTAGTCCAACTACATTCAGAGTGCCATACTGGTTTCATAGAAACTTGACAAGATCTAGAGTCTTGAAAGAGGAGGAGCCTCAGTTGAGAAAATGCCTCTTTAAGATCAAGCTGTAAGGAATTTTCTTAATTGGTGGGAGAGGACCCAGTTCATTGTGGGTGGTGACACCCTTGTGGTGGTAGTCTTGTGCTCCTCATGGAAGCAAGACTTAAGGAGCATGTCAATAAGCATCACCACTCCATGGCCTATGCATGAGCTTCTGGATCCAAGAACCTGTGTTGTTTCAGTTTCTTTCCCAACTACTTTGATGATGAACAGCAATGTGGAATATAAGCTGAATAAAACTTTTGCTATGGAAATAGCTCTTTGGACATGGTATGTCCTTACAACAATAGAAATTTTAAGTAAGACAATTTCTTAGAGAAACAAAATATCTAATAGTACCACTGTCACTTATCCTATAAGGACAAATAATGTGTAGGTGTTTTATTTTAATTTAAAGGTAAGATATTCTCATGTATATAATGACATGCAATTGTTCTAGTTTGCATCTTTCTCACACTGATGAATACTAACATCAAACATAACTTGGGAATATAAGGGTTATTAGCTTACATGTTACAGACTATTACCAAGGAAGGCAAAACAGGAACTTGAAGCATTACCAGGAAAGAGTGCTTATTGCTTGACCCTATCTTAGTCATTGTTCTATTGCTGTGAAGAGACATCATGGATAAAACAACTATTATGAAACAAAGCATTAACTGGGGGCTTGAATACACTTACAGAAGTTTAGTCCAACATCAAGTTAGTGACCGCAGCACTGGAGCAATAGAACTATTGATTCTTAGACAGAGACAGATATTCTGCCATTACATTGGTTTCTTGAAAACTCAAAGACCACCCTTATTCACACTAACACTTCCTCCAATGAAGCCACATCTTCTCTCATTCCTTCTAATCCTTAAACACACTGCCAATCCCTGGTGACTAAATATCCATATATATGAATCTATAGGGGATATTCTTATTCAAACCACCAAAAATCATGTGGCTTGATCAAATATTTTATTTAAATACAGAGTAAAAGCCTCCCTTTTATAAATGACTACTGATGAGCTTACCCACAGTTGCCTACCCTCACACATCGACCATCAAGGAAGAAAATGTCCCATAGACTTACCCAAAAACCAAGTGAATAGAGACAATTCTTCAATTGTTCTCTCTCCTAAGGTGACGCTAGATTGTCAAGTTGGAGATAAAAAAAAATCCCAGCACATTAAGGTTTATCCTGCTCCATAACCCACACAAACATTATTCATCCCAATCTCCTCCTTCTGACTAGGTATAGACCCACTTCCCTCCATGGCAGAAGTGAAGGGTAAGTACCTCCAACAGCAAGAATACTCAATAATAGGTGACAAGTAGTGAATATGTCTTATAGCCTCACAACACCTACATTCTAATGTGTGTTACACTTTCTGGGAGACACTCCAATCTGTCCAACTTCCTGCCACGTCAGCTTTAACCAGAAAAAATTCTCATCAATTAATCCAATGACTTTTAATTGATTTATTTCTCCTGAGGGAATGGAGTGTTAAGCCTTTTCTGAAGTTTTATTGGAGTTTGATTTATGTACTATATAAATCCATTGATTTATTTATTTTTAAGTGTGTAATTTAATGATTCTAAACACATCTCACCACTGTCATTTTTCACTCATTTTCTGGTACTTCATATGATATTGAAATCTACTAAAATACAATAGTGAATTCAGAAAAAAGACCAGTGGTGTGGGTAGCAGCAAAGTTCTTGAGTCTCAAAGACAACAGATACCGTGGCTGAATATTCCAACTACAACAACTAGGTAACATTGGTTCTACACTTAGCATGCCGTTTCTAGAAAAAAAAATAAAGAATTAAGCCATGTTTCCTCTGAACCTGACATGTTACTATCACAAAGGAAAGAAGGATCCATGATCACATGAATATGAAAGGGGCATGAAGCAGCAAAATTGTTCAACTTATTGGCAGCTAGTCAGCATTAACACAAGAAGGGACAAAGACAATAAACAGCTTTGAAGACATGTCCAAATGACCACATTCATTTACAAGTTTTTTACCCATTCCATGCACATCCATTGATTGATTAACTCATTGATTAAAGCCCTCAGGTTCCAATCACTTTTCAGAGAGCATATTGTACTACCTATGAACATTGTACTGTGGACCAAAGCCTTCATCAAAGACCCATGACTGACATTTCAAAACAATTTAAACACAGAATTCTTTATTTGAAACAAAGTGATAGGATCCATCTATCTCTTCAAGGATATCTCCGTTTTGTTCAAAAAGAACAAAAATGCAATGCAAGTTCAGGATATTGATCACCTATCCATGCATTTAAACCCATAGGTTCTAGCCAGAATGTAAGGTCAGAAGTCTAAACTTCACCTATACTACAACTAACTCTGAAGATATCTAGCAATCTCCAGTTCCTTTCTGGTACTTACCCACACCAAGTCTGCATTAAGGAATATAGTCTAGTGTGAGATAGTGCCAGCAGTTAATTGCAAAATCCCACTCTGAGTTGAGTTGTATGTAAACTCAGACATCTGTAATATAGACACACATGCATATTCACAAATACTCACAGAAAGAGGCAAGAAGTAGAGGAGCTGAATCTTAGAAATCCTCAAGGAAGAGAATGAAAATCTTGTAAGGCACAGAGGTAAGAGAAAAACTGTGTCTTTCTGCACAAAATCAGGCCATTCTGTCTTCCATCACTGAACGGGAAGGCTCACTATCACTTATCACTATCTGATAAGGTATAGACAGTTGATGAAGGATGAATAGTAAGTTTTCATCAAAGGTATTGACTTTGAAGGTGATAGATTGTTCATTCTCTACTGGAAGCCAGATGCCCAAGAGTTTATGGGAAACACAAATGATTTGAATGGGTTGTAACAAAGGGGAGAAGACAAGATATGAAGTTGGCAGGAGGAGTTAGGTGGGAATGGGCCAGGTTTTTTTCTGGGAGGAGTTACTAAAATAATTGGAAAGTAAATTCCATCAAAATATAGTGTATATTTTGTATAGCCCCAATTAAATGGTTTTCTAATAAAACATGCATTGATAAGTGTGTCTGTTTACAGCAATAAAATCCTAACACACACATGTACATATTCACCTAGATATACTGAGTCACAGACACACACACATGGAAATATTCACACACACACACACACACACACACACACACACACAAACACATTCATTTACAGGGACTTTAGATTCAGCCAGTACCCATGCAATTTAATTAGGGTGTCGAATACAGGTGTTTGTGGAACATGACTATTGCTCTTTCTTTTAGGAATTATGTGGACAAAATCTGCACACTCACTTCATTCCTCCTCAACATCAGAAATCTCAATTTAAAGAAAGTGAGATAATGAGAAGTAGTTTTAGATACCTCTTTTTTTTTCATTTGAGTAGCTTCGACTTCAAATCACCAAGGAAAAATAAACATAACAGGAAAGAAATTCATATTAAAATGCCCTTGACAAGCTCATAATACATTCTCCATAATGAATATAAACTTTTATTTAGAATTCCCAAGGAAATGAGACTTTTGAAAAATCCTTAATTTCAGATAGGCTTTGGTATTTCATTTCCCTGCAAAGGAAAACCAATGTAAAAAGACAGAATCTAGATTGCATTGTGCACAAGTTGAATCAGAAACATTTGATATTGTGCATTCAGGGACTCACCACATTTTTACAAATATATATATATATATATATATATATATTGGGGGGGTGAAAGGAGACATCTGGAGAACAATAAGACCCTCATTAGCATTTAACATTCCTGAAGTCAAGTAATAACCTCTAACAACATCAATAACAACAACAACAAAAACAACAACAAGAATAGATGTTCATTAGAAAGAATTTTTTTTAATAACCTTCCATTAGCCTCAGAAAGAGGGGGCATGATCCATCTGCAACACTTTATAGATACTTATTACAATTACCACTAAAGTTTTTAAAATAATATGGATTTTTAAAAATGAAATTGAATTAAAATAGATTTTTTTAGCTGTTAAAAGGGGGAAAATGTGTTCTAGAACCAAATAAAGAGTGTAAGAACTAATTGATTTTTTTAATAAAGAACATCCTTATAACTCATGTGTCAGTAAGTATCAGAATTATAATGCAGTTGATTTTCTCATTGTAGAATAATTTTAATGTGTTTGAATATTTCCAGTTGCAAGAATGGATCTCAGAATTTTCACAAGACAAGAAGAAGTCACCAAGTAGTTTCTCGCTTTTGTTTCAAAAGTCTTCGTTCCTTTTCTGCAGAGTCCCAGACATTCCAGGGAAGGGTTTGAAACATCCAACGACTTCTGAGACCATAACCTCAGAGGGAAGCTACCTTTCTCAGTAAATGGAACTAGGAAAGCTGAAAAGATTCATCCAATCGCTTTAGAACAAAAGTGGCAGCTGGTTCACAGAACAAGGTATCATTTAGCAACTCAGCCAAGAAATAAGAGGATTTGAAATGATAATAACACAGAGTAATAAAAACCACTATGCAATTGTAATTTAATCGCATATATATACTTTGGACAGAGAAAGCAATCAAATCTTGGGATCTCTCTGCTCAGCACAATGAAACTCTGGGTCATGCTGCAGATGTCCCAAGTTTATGGCTCATCACAGATACTGGAAGTCTCTGGGAAACTAGAACTACATCATGTAAGTGCTGTGAGTCCAAAGACATGACTTCATAAATTGTTCAAGTCCTCATCTTGCTTGGAAAAAAAAAATCACAAAACACCAGAAGTAATAAGAAGTTCATGGTATCAATGTCAACAGGTAAGCACTACTAACAAATATCTGTTAAGCATTGGATTGTTACCAACACAAATGAGGAGATGATTTTTAAATTTAAATGCAGTTACATTTTAATAATTCGTAGTAATGTTAAGTGTCCAGTGTGAAACTGTGGGTTTAGGGGAAGTTGATGAAGAGAGAGAGAATATGGCCAGCAGAAGGTTCTGTGCTCTGTGAAGGCTGACATGGGAGGAGTGAAGGATAATTACCATGCATCCCTGGTTGTGCATCTGGTTGTGTAAATCCACTGACACTACACGGATGGGGGTGAACTAGGGGAAGACAATGGTACCAGATTCTTAGTCTCTGGCATCCCATATAGGGCCTTAAAAAAACATAGACAGTCTAATGTTTTAGAGCTTTATTTTAGACAGCAGTGAGAAAAACAAAGGGTAAAAAGATTGTTAGACTTGCCATGGCCAAAAGGAGAGATGGGGAAAGACATAGAAGGAAGGACAGAAAGCAAGTTAGAGAGTAAGAAAGGTGAACACTTAGAGAAAGAGGTAAAAGTTTACAAAGAGTAAGGATTGTAAAAGTTAGAGAGAGAGAGAGAGAGAGAGAGAGAGAGAGAGAGAGAGAGAGAGACAGAGAGAGAGAGAGAGAGGGAGAGACTGATGTAGGGCTAAGTAGCCTCTCATATATTGGGCTTGTTATCTTGCTGTTGCTAGGTAACTAGAAGTTATCTAACCCGAAGATCAGAACCTTTGGTCATTTTGTATGTGACTGCTAGCCATTAGCCACTGCTGGGCGGGAGTGCTTGTGGGTTTGGTAACTTTACCAGGAGCCAGGGTTCCAGAAACACTGAGTAAATGCCTTCCTTCCCATGTAGGTGAAAATTACGACCCATTAGGCTTCATCAGGTTTAAGGACTTCAGCATGACTGGAGACCAGGCATTTTGTACATAGCATAATGCCCCAAGCTCAATGATCAAATTTAACTCTAGCCTCCAGATTTTGTGGTTTCTCAGGCAGAACACCAGGAAAGAGGATGTGAGTTTGAAACTCTGGACACTCCCACCATAAGAAATCAAGGCATGGAGGTGGGGTGGGGTAAAATGATCTTAGAAGAAATCTGTAAAACAGTGAAAGGACAATTGAAAAGACATATGGAAAAGACCAGTAACAGGGGATGCCTCAGGAGACCATCCTTGTTTTCATAGCTTGGCAAGACAAAATTCAAATGACCAGTAGTACTGGAGGAGAGTCTGTGAATGCATCAGGGAGGGTAGGGTAAGGGTAGGAGGGAGTCAGGGAGGGTGAGATAGAGAAAAATGTAGAAGAAGAAAAAGAAAGTGAAGGAGAAGAATATGGAGAGGAAGAGAGAAGAAGGAAAGGAAGAGGAATGGGTGGAGCAGAACGACAAGGAGAAGGAGAAGGAAGAAGAACAAAAGAAGAGGAAGAGCAAAAAGAAGGAGGAGGACTTGGAGAAGTAGAAAAGGAGAAGGTTAAATAAGGAGGAGAGAAGGAGAGAAGGAGAATAAGAGAAGGAGGAAGAGAAGGAGAAGTCAAAGGCATAGAAGAAGAAGAAGAAGAAGAAGAAGAAGAAGAAGAAGAAGAAGAAGAAGAAGAAGAAGAAGAAGAAGAAGAAGAAGAAGAAGAAGAAGAAGAAGAAGAATGAGGAGGAGAAGGAGACCAAAGACAATATCAAGAAGAACAAGAAGAACAAGAACAAGAACAAAGAAGGAAGAAGAATAAGGAAGAAGAATAAGGAAGAAGAAGAAGAAGAAGAAGAAGAAGAAGAAGATGAAGAAGAAGAAGAAGAAACAGGAGTAGGAGGAGAAGGCGAAGGAAAAGGAGAAGCAGAAGGAGAAAAGAATAAGGAGGAGAAGGATAAGGCAAAGAAGGAGAAACAATAGAAAAAGAAGGTAAACAAGGAGAAGAAATGAGAAAAGATGAGAGGCATAGATAGACAGACAAAGACAGAAAGACAGAGAAACTTAGACATACAGAGTGAGACATGCACATAAACATTCACACAGAGACACACAAGTAGGCACAGAGACAGAGAAAAATATACATAGAAAGAGAGACATGCACAGAGACATTCACAGAGTTACACACATTCACACAACTTAATTAAGAAGTATTTAGAAAAATATATCTATGAAATCACGAGGATATTAAGTACTAAATTATGTGAGCAATGAGGAGGAATGAGATCCAAAATAAATTTTGCAAGTCCTCCAACATTCTCCATGCTTCCACACAGCTTAAGCTGTGGGAGTATCAGTTATAGGGCTGTAACTTTTGTTTTCTTCATTTATAATTTACTGTGAATCTCCTTTCTCCACCATTCAATATGGTCAGTAGTTTCCATGTGGAAGGACTTTCCAAAGCATGGCATCTAGTGACAAAGAGAAAACAATTTAAAAAAAGAGTCTCTATGCTAGAGCCAACTGTACAAACAATTCGTAGTTATTCTCTAAATGCAGGGCTCAAAGAACACAGAGGCTCCTCTAGCTGCTACACAGATCTTAAGTATGGCCCCACAGCATCACTGGGAACCTATTGACAATTCTCACTCAGGTCATAAAACTATGGAGCATTCCAATTTCTTGAGTTCCAGAAAAAAAGCCATTTGGAAGCTTATCTCCATAAAAGTAAAGATTGCACTGAAATTTATGAAATGTGAGAATAATTTTAAACGTGAAAAATCATTCCACACACACACATTAAAAAAATACATGTAGGCAAAATTGACAGCAATCTATTTGACACAACACCCACCCACACACACACACACACACACACACACAGAGAGAGAGAGAGAGAGAGAGAGAGAGAGAGAGAGAGAGAGAGAGAGAGAGAGAGAGAGAGAGAGAGAGAGAGGAAGGGAAGGAGGGAAGGAAGGAAGGAAGGAAGGAGGGGAGAGGGGTATGGGTAGGGGAAGAGGTGGAGAGACAGATGTACACTTACAATAATTATTTTTAAGTTAAGTTGTCAAAACTCCTGACACAATGAATGTACAGGAAGAGATGTATATGGCAAAAACTCACCAGGGAAAGACTGGCATGATAAGGACAGCATAGTAGGAAACAACAAGTTCATCTGTGGCATTAAGAGCCTGAATGGGCCCTTCTCACATTTGGTTGGATTTAGAAGCCAAGATTTAGGTCAGAACTAGCCAGTTCCCTCCTTCTTGCGCCAGTGACCTCCTTCTGCTAGGGCACAGTCACAAAGGTTCCACAACCTTTCTAGAGAGTTTTTCCAGTTTGAGACAACTGAGAATGTGGGAGAAATCCCTCCCACCCCACAATCTTAATTAAACTAAGCCAGGCAAGTGCAAAACATTTGGAAAACAGTTTAATTTCAATTTTGAAAAGAGAACAGAGAGCTCTACTTTGAAATGGACTAAATTAGTCTTTAGGTTCCATTGTGCACACTAAATGAAATACAATGTAAAAGATTCCGTTTTCTATGTAGCAAATGGGGCTGAAAAGAACACACTTATGGAGATAAAATGCAAAAAAAAACTGGGATATATAGTAACAATTCAAACTGACAGTGTGAAAAACAATCTATTTACTTAACTGTCCTGTTGACCACAGTGTCATTCATCATTGTGTTAGGGGATACAATCTAGTGATTAATCATCAGGGTTTGACAGTAAAATCCTTAGGCTCAATACACCAGACATTAGCTGGAAAATGATTTACAAGAATGTAATGCCCTTTGGTGTCTTCTCTGTGAATCTGTTGTATGGATGCCCTGTTGTTGGTTGTTTTAGTTGTTGGTGTTGTTTTAAAATAAAAATATTGATTGCAAAAGCAAGTGACAGGTGCCCAATAGGTCTTTGCATCCTCTCTTTCTCCTTCCCATAACTTTTTAATTTTCCCAATCCCCATATTCATTCAAAAATTCAGAAGTTCAAAAAATACAGAAACTCATTTGTCATCTTTACTTTGTCTTTGCATGCTGGTTGCAATCATCTTGTGAGCATTAAAATCAGGCTAACATACTGCGTATGTTCTACAGGGTTTCATTGATGTGAAGAGACATCATGACTCAGGAAAGAAACTCTTATAGGGAAAATTTAATTGAGGTTGTCTTACAGTTTCAGAGGGTCAGTACATTTTGATCTTGGTAGGAAGCATGGCAGCATCCAGGTAGAGGAGGTGCTGGGGAAGGAACTGATTGGTCTATATCTTAGTCTGAAGGCAACCAGGTGGAATCTTGTGGCCATAGGTAGCAAAGAAGAGGATCGATTTTTGTCACTGGGTAGAGATTGTGCACTACATAAAAGCAAGCCTACACAATGATGCACTTCCTAAAACAAGCCAACACCTTGTAATAGTGCCACATCCCATGGGCAAAAGATATTCTAATCAACACACTGCATCATAGGAAAGTGGCAGAGAGACATAAAGAAAGATACTGCATGATTGCATTCCTCTAGTCACAGGTGCTACATATCTACATGCTTATATGCACACACATGTGCACACACACACACACACACACACACACACACACACACACACACACACCCTATCTGATATGTATGTCCATCCAAATTTATTTGTCTATTTATTTAATTACTTACTTATTTACTTTGTTTTAAATTTGTTTGTGAAGAACTTTCTACATACATGTAAATGAGTTTGAGCAAATCCATCACTATCTTCTCCTCCTTGAAATGTTCCCCACTTCTCCTGTATCACTCTTATCCTTAAGTCCATGTGCATTTTTATATAGATAGTTGAGTCCATTTAGTCCTGACTACATATGTGTGGGTAGGGACAAATATATACTGGAACACGGGCAACCTTTCACTAGCCAAATCCATGAAGAAAACTGGCCCTCTCACCTGAAGCCATTAATTTCCAATAACTCCTTTGTTGGGGGTGAAAGTTTCTGAGTCTCCCCAATCTATTCTTGGATTTGTCTGTGAAAATTTTGTTGATGGAAACTTAGCCACGGTGAGTAACACACAAACACACACACACACACACACACACACACACACACACACACACACACACACACACATACACACCAAATTTTAAAACCAGAGGATTGTTTAAAAGTTTACACAACGTCCAAAATTCAATTCATTTTTGTTGAAACATTTGAATTCCATACGAGATCTTAATACTATCTGTATAAAATTAGATTATAACAATGAATATTTTAAAATTCAGTGGATCTTTATGTGTTAAATAGCACCTACTGAACAAAATCCGTTAGTGCCAAAACACTGATGGCTGCACAAAAAAAAAGTGTAAATCAGTGTCCAAAGGTAAGAATACACAAGGTAAGGGGGTTGTCAGAGATTAAGGGCATGCAGGATAGTGTATGGAAGCTCTGTAGACCAAAACAGGTATACCGTTAGCAAATAGCCTGGAAAATCTGCCATTCATTCCTTCACAATCTTATACTAGGGAAAATTCAGGTGTAAGTACCCTCAAAAGTGGGAGTAAGAAAACGATAATATACTCCAGGTCTCTTGACTACTAAAAGGAGTGTGGACTGATATCTACAGTGTGAAAGAATTTAGAAATGGCAATGTCCGTTTTTATCTTTTCTGTGACAAAACTTTGTTATTGAGGGGCTGGAGAGATGGCTCAGAACCCTTTGCACCCTCGCATCTGTCTCTAAGTCTGGGAGATCTGACTTCTTCTTCTGGCCATTCCAGGTACTGCAGCCATGTGGCATACACAAAACCTACTTTATATATTTTAAATGAGATATTTAGTTGTTATTAGTGCCCCAAATTTTGAGACTCTCTTATAAACATCATCTGCAATTAAATAATGTGTATGACAAATGAGCTGAGGAAGAAAATATGAGGTGAGACTTTTCAAAAAGAGAGTATTCTATGAAATATTAGGAGAATAAACAGATTCAGGGACAGATGCTGGCACATATGCTAAGGGAGATATTTAGGAAGATGCTAAGTAAATAGATAAAGGGGTAACTAAAAATGTACAAAACATAAAATATCTTGAATGTGTTAAATACGTTATTCTGGGAATAAGCCACAGTTTGTGGCCCAGGCATTTGTTAATAAGTAGTCTAAGACAAAACTGTCTTTTTTTTTTTCCTTACAAATTTTATTTTCTCCTCATTATTGTCATACAAATTTGTAAGATGCTAACATATGGACATCATGAGTAGGGAATACTGGAAATTGCGAGTATCCTAGAGAATTCTAAAATAAATGTGTTTTTTAATTTGAAGTTGGTAGAGGTTTTTGTTTTTTTTTTTAATTTACATTTTTAAGTTTCAGTATATTCTAAAATATATGTGCTTAATTGCACTGTAAAAAATATCTATGTGATGTAAGGAGACATTAATCAAATCTACTAAATTGCTTTCTGGAATTCAGTTAGCTTTAGACACTGACAGCTGTGATGATTTAAGATAGGCAGCAGAGTGCTCACAGTATCACTAAGAGATGAACATTAGCTTGTTGTCATATTCACCCACACTCACACATACATAAACACACACAAACACACACACACACATAAACACACACAACACTCACACAAACACACACGCACTCACACACCCACACACACACAAACGCACACCAGCCATTGGAACACAAACCCCAGTAGTGACTCTCGTGACAGATCTAAATATTTAGACACAGTCCCTAGTCAAAAAGTTCATGGAAACTAAGTCTTCAGGAACCATCCTGGAAAAAATGCATCAAACTTGTCCTTACATTAGTAAGTGATTGAAACTTTGTGACTTCTTTCAATGTTGTTTTATTATAAGTGCCTCCAAGTAATGACTTGGCAAATATCTAAGCAATATCCAACTTTGTTCCCTGTCCTTCACCAATATTCTAGGTAGTCCTTGAGCGGATCCTGGGCTTGGAATTCAGTAAGAATGTTACCTGTAACAACCAGAGTTACCTCTAGTATTATAAGAGAGATTGTGACAGCCATTGCTATATACTACATAGAGTTAGAAATCTCAGGACAACTTTAGGAAAGTATGTTTAGAATATTTGTTATACTTATGCATGACAGGCTACATTAGTTGTTAGTAGAAAGATTCCCCCATACAATCCCTCTCATATACAGGAATTTACAATGGTTTAGGAAATAACTTGTGCTGTGGTTTGAGGGGGAACAACAGTTTTGAATTATTCATGAGAAGATTAGCTAGAAAGAAACTCCCTAATTAGAACCATGGCTTGAGTGTGAAATCCATTTGCATGGTGTGATCATAAAGTGTTCAAACCTAGCTTCAAAGAATATAGCTGACTTTAGAGAAGAATTCATTTCAGTTATTTTATTGCTCAGTCCCTGCCAGTCATTATGTTTTTATTGCTCTATTTTGGACATGAGTCTTTAAGAATTCAGTAACCTCATTTACCTGGCTGATTTGAAAACCAACTTCCCTATTTGTTTCTATATTAATAATCTGATGATTTCTTTGAGAAATTACATTCAGATACAGCACCCCCTCTGTGTTTGTATCTGATTGACACTTAAATGTCAGCTTCCTGCCCACCTATACCAGGACAACGATTTCTCCCAGAGATTGAGGAGGGCTGATTGAGGCCAGTCTGCAGCAGGCCATCCATTAAAAGCAGTACCTAAGCTTTGGTTGTGGCTTCAAGAATCTGCAACAGTGGCATTGGCTTTTGTTATTTCTTATTTTAGCCATTCTGTCTAGTCTTCCCTATTCCAGAACTTTTTTCTTTTCTGCATGTGTTTATGTGTGTGTGTGTGTGTGTTTAAGAGATACCATGCGTGTTGGCAATTATAAGAGAAAGAACAGTATATATGAAGGTTTTTCCTCTACATGTGCATGCAGACACTTGTTGAAGCCCAAAGTGGATTCAGGAAATGACCCTAATGTGTTGTCTATCTTTTCACTGAGGCAAGGTCTCTCAATTAGAGGAAAAGCTTCTTGGTATGGGTCATCTTTCTAGACAGGTTTCTCTGGGCATCCTTCCCCTGCATTCTGTGATCCTCTAATAGATGATTTCTACATCCACAGGGCATTTATGTTAGTTTTGTAGGGAGCAAGTGATTAACTGCTAGGCTTTCAGTCTAGCCCCTTCCAAAACTCTCTGTTGCAACTCTTTGTCACATTTTCTATTTAGATGTATCAAGCGTGCTTCACAAACGGAAACTGTATGAATTTGGTGTATGAGGCATGGGGTTCTGAAGAAAAGAAATATTGTAAAAATGATTCTTTTTTTCTTTCTTTCAATATTACATTAGATAATTTCTTCATTTACGTTTTAAAATCAAGACCATCCATCATCTCATCACCCCATTCTATTTCTCTATGTCTCTGTCTCTGTCCATATCCACTCTGTCTCTGTCACTCTAAGATCTATTCCCTTGACATATTCCATATACAGAGAACACCACTGACAATTATTTTCAGTTCACTGTTGCCAGGCTCCAAGGTAAGTTCATTTTTTACCTGTACATTGTTGTACATTCTAGACAGTCTATTTCTCAAATAGAAAACTAAATACATTTGTTATCCTGTTAAAACCCTCTAAATGGATACTTATTGTCCTGAGGGTAAGTTGAAAAGTCTTTCTGATGATAGTTGGATGCTATTCCAGAAAGACAAAATGTTGTGTTCTACCATCCTGAATCTGAGAATACATTGGTTTAATTTCTGGAATTTAAGAGAAAACAGGATTAACAAGACAATGAGAATATAAATCTTCCCATTTCATACTTAGAGACACATAGGTTATGGAACTGCTGAACTCAAGGTTTCATGTGTGGTATGCAAGAGGGTTTCCTGGCTTCATATGAGTGGAGTGTCTGTTCCCAATTGTGAGGTCACACCATGAACATACACATATGTTCAGATATGAGTAGAATGTCCTCACCGTTTGGTCTCTCAGAGTGTATTACACCCACCATTTTGACGAGTTTGAATAGCCAGTACACTATTGGGATATCTACCTGTTCCCACCCACAGTGTTGCAGACATGAATAGAAATGCCTGGAATTTTACAGAGGTGCCAAGAATATATTCTCTCCATGGAGCCTTCTTTCCAGTGCCCAGCAGGTTATTGTTCTTTTAAACCAATGCCCATATCAGTAGAGAAATGAAAAAGACATTACCCTGATATTCTACTTTACATCCATGTTACAACAAATAACTGAAATTTAAATATAAATTTAATGTATATCTAACTGAATCCAGATTATATTCTAATGAAAGGTATAGTTGGTGTGGATCTAGATAAAATTATGTTGGGATATTTTCCCAGATAAAAACTATGTTAGGAGATTTTGGCCTTTTATATGGAGAACAATCCATATTTTGGGTAGATTAGGAGAACAAATGTATGTAAATTAATGGAACAAAAGAAAAACTCTGTTCCACTGTATTTCTTTGTAAAATGAACTTCAAAATCATGGAATTTCAGTTATATGTGTGTGTGTATTTTTTAGTTATATTTTTGAGTGTGCTGTTATGTGAACATGTGAGTTTTCTTGGATTATGATTAAAGAATTAGAGTATATGGGGCGTGGTTACTTGGCAGTATTCTTTTTTATTTATTAATTAATTCATTCATTGAACCCTGTCCACCCTCCTACTGTTCCACATGCCATATCGACTGGCCATCCCCTGTCTCCAAGAGCATGTACCCATTCCATCTGATTTCTAAACACCCTGGGGTCTCTAGGTTCTTGAGAATCATTGCATCATTTCTGATTGAACAGAGACCAAGAATTTTTTTTTTCTGTGTATGTTTTGGGGACCTTCTAACTATAGTTGGTGTAAGCTGCCATTTTGGTTGTCTAGCATTTGGGAGAATTCTGGGTCCATATTAATGGAGACATCTAGTCCTCCTACAGGGTTGATCTCCTCCTCAGTCTCCTTCAGTTTTTCTCCAATTAAACCAATGGTTCAACATATTCTGTCCGTTGGTTGGTTGCATACAACTTCATCTGATTGTTTCACCTACTTGTTAGTTCTTAAGAAGTACAGTCATGGTAGTATTAATATTACAAATGTGTGAATTCAGAAAACTGCAGAGGTTGCTTACTGCAAGAAGGTATTCTGCAAAAGCAATAGATGATAAAAGTACTGAAATATCTATCAGTGCTCTACAATATTATATTCTAGGTGATGAAATTTCTCTTTCTCTCTGTCTCTGTGTCTCTGTGTCTCTGTCTCTATCTCTATGTCTGTCTGTCTGTTTGTCTCTCTCTCTCTCTCTCTCTCTCTCTCTCTCTCTCTCAATTTCTACTTCTCTAATACTTATTATGAATTATGATTCTTTTATCTTATTCCCTCCAATGGGAATGATATTGGAATGGCATCTGTAACATTCATTCACATTCCTACACAATTTGTGCTTTCTATTAACAATCAACTAATATCAAAGTCACACATTCACTCAGATTACAAAATAAGATATCTGAGCTCATGTAAAGTGATATTCTGAATCAGAGTAGGGGAAGGGCACTTCCAATGTGTAGTTTCACTCAAGAGCATGGCTTTTAAGAACTGGTCAATTGGAAGAAGATGAGACAATGTATAGAAGAGGGTGTTTCTTTTGGTTTAGTTTGGTTTAGCTTTGTTTCTTTAGGTTACCCACAGTCATTTTAAGAAACATTGAGAAACACTGTTTATTACCTATATCTTGAACTGAATGTGAATAGGTCCCTTAGAACCAACGTTATATTTCTCAGTTACAATATGCAATATATTTTTGATATTATTTTGATTCATTATCTAGTACATACACTACAACAAGTTTAAGACATGTACCTCATTAGGAACTAGCAGGTGAAGGATTCAGCTGCAGATATTTGCAACCAACTAATGGACTGGAGCATCTGACGCTTGTTGTTGAATTAACAAAGTTTAAAAAATGTTAAAAACAAGGGTATCCCTCTAGGAAGACCCACAGTCTCATTTAAACTGTTCAACCATGAAGTCTGAAACTCTGACCCTTCAAAGATACAGAATTCACCTGCTCATATGAGGCCTCCAATACACATACAGAAGAGGACTGCTGGGAGAACTCTACAAGTCCCCTTTCCCAACTGGAGGGCATTTCATCTAAGGTCACTCCCTTTGAGTCCTGTGAGTCTCTCAGCTCCCAGGTCTCTGGTACATTCTAGAGGGTTTTCTCACCTCCTACCTCACAAAGTTGCCTGTTTACATTCTTTTTGCTGATCTTCATCAATGCACTCCTGTTTCACAACCCCCCACAGTACTTGATCAAGTTCATCTCTTCCCCTCCGTGTGTGGTTTCTCACCCAGGTCTCTCCCTCCCCCTTCTTGTAGTAATTGTTTAACCTTCTTAACATTTCTAATTATTTTTATCATAAAGATAATTGAATTTTTTGATTCATTATCTTATAAACTTCCCAATGCACTAGATACAATTATCGAAGGTACATTTGTTTGATTTTATTTCACTTCATTTTAGTGTTGAGGTAGGCACTTAGTATGTTATGTATTCTCTAGGAAGTGATAGAGTGTTGCGGTTCAGCATTCCGTGTTGGTGCTAATACAGGTATGTTTAAACATACCTGGCTTTAATTGTTCTTCGGAAAATAGACCCAAAAAAACTCCTATAACCACAATAAAATTTCCACAGGCAGTTCTGAGAGATGGAAATATTTCCTGTTCACTTATAAAATTCATTGAAAGAAAGTATATTTGTTTCTTGAACCAAAATAAACTGCTACCTGAGAGGAAGGATAAAATGACTGATTGGCCCCTTTCTCTTTCCCAGGACCAGCCCCTACTCTCTGTTCCCATTGTACTTGATGCTCCAGTACAGTGGAATTCCAGGACAAAGAAATGGGAGTGAGTGGGTAGGGGATCAGGGCAGGGGGAAGGGAGGGGAAAGGCTAAAGGTGACTGTTATGATAGCATTTGAAATGTAAATGGAGAAAATAACTACTAAAATTAAAAAAAAATTTAAAAAAACATAAGTGTATTTACATATGTGCACAGGGATATGTGGCTAACAACCACATAATATAAAATTATCATTCCTTTCCAGGACTGTCTTTTTTGTTTGATTGTTTGTTTTTTGTTTTGTTTGTTTGTTTTGTATTGTTTGTTTTTTATTATAAGTATTTTTTTTTTTTGTATATCTATTAGTCCTGGAAATTACTTTGTAAACTAGACTGGTCTCAATTTGAGATCTGCCTACTTCTCCCTCCAAAAACTTCGAAATATGTGTGTGCCCCCACCACGTGGCTTCAAAATTATTTTAGACTTAGTGGAGAAGGTCCATTATTGTTTCTTGTTAGGATATTTTAAAATCATCAAGATGTCATTTTTCCTTAATATATTTATAAGATTAAATCCATTCCTATAAAAATATGTCAGATATTTTTGGAGACAGGCAAGTTTGCAAGAAGCATCATTTAAAAATACTTCTGGAGCCAGTGCCTTGAGCAGGCCATGCATGCAAACTCTGAAGGCAGCCCCACAACACCGAGAGGCTGCTTCAATCCAAGGTACTCCAACATTCTAAGGATCAGATAATCAGACAGGAGGAAGAACATCTGTCATCAACACATGGAGTAGCTGGAATCAGAAGGATCCAGGCATGCAGGAACTGTGCCGGACAAGTGGCATGGGTTATTTCTATTCTGTCTTGGCCAAGGCCCTGAACAGTCCTTGGAAGAAAACTCAGCAGCCAGCCCCATAACACCCAGAGTTCTAACATGGCCAGGTGCAGAGGATCTCAGGATCCCAGGATCTTGGTCCCACCAGGATTTCATGGTCCCAAAGGCAACTTGACTCCCAGAAGATCAGACAGACCAAGGATATCTACCTTTTCTATAAACTTCTTTATCACCTGTGAATACAGCCGCAAACCTAGTTACATTTTTTTCAAGGCTTCTATCTCGTCAATTTTCTCTTTCCTCAGCCTCTCTCTTTTTTATTTGTCTTTTTTCTTTTTCAGTCTCAATCTCTTTTTAATATATTTTATTAGGTATTTTTTTCATCTAAATTTCCAACACTATCCCAAAAGTCTCGCATACCCTCCCCCTCCCCCACTCCCTTACCCACTCACTACCACTTTTTGACACTGGCGTTCCCCTGTACTGGGGCATAATTAGTGTGCATGCCCAATCGGGCTCTCTTTCCAGGGATGGCCTACTAGGCAATCTTTTGATACATATGCAGCTACAGTCAAGAGCTTTGGGGTACTGGTTAGTTCATAATGTTTTTTTACCTAGAGGATTGCAGATCCCTTTAGCTGCTTGGATATTTTCTCTAGCTCCTCCATTGGGGCCATGTGATCCATCCAATAGATTACTGTGAGCATCCACTTCTTTGCTAGGCCCCGGTATAATCTCACAAGAGACAGCTATATCAGGGTCCACTCAGCAAAACCTTGCAAGTGTATGGAGTGGTGTCAGTGTTTGGAGACTGATTAGTGGATGGATCCCTGCATATGACAATCTCTAGAAGGTCCATCCTTTTGTCTATGCTCCAAACTTTGTCTCTGTAACTACTCCCATGGGTGTTTTGTTTCCAATTCTAAGAAGGGGCAAGTGTCCACACTTTGGTTTTCGTTCTTCTTGAGTTTCATGTATTTGGCAAATTGTGTCTTATACCTTGGGGTTATTCTAGGTTTCAGGGCTAATATCCACTTATTAGTGAGTACATATCATTAGCATTCTTTTGTGATTGAGTTACCTCACTCAGGATGATGCTCTCCAGGTCCAACCATTTGCCTATAAATTTCATAAACTCATTCTTTTCAATAGCTGTACTATTAGTAGTAGTACTCCATTGTGTAAATGTACCACAATTTTGTAAACATTTTCTGTTGACAGGCATCTGGATTCTTTCCAGCTTCTGGCTACTATAAATAAGGCTGCTCTGAACATAGTGGAGCATGTGTCTTACTAGTTGGAACAGCTTCTGGATATATGCCCAGGACAGGTATTGTGTGAGCCTATGGTAGTACAATTTCCAATTTTCTGATTTCCAGAGTTGATTTAAAACTTGCAATTCCAACAACAATGGAGGAGTTTTCTGCTTTCTCCACATCCTTGCCAGCATCTGCTGTCATCTGAATATTTGATCTTATCCATTCTGTCTGGTGTGAGATGGAATCTCAGGGTTGTTTTGATTTACATTTCACTGCTGATTAAGGATGGTGAACATTGTTTCAGGTGCTTCTTAGCCATTTGGTATTCCTCAGGTGAGAATTCTTTCTTTAGCTCTGAGCCCCATTTTTAAATGGAGTTATTTGATTTTCTGGAGTCCACCTTCTGAGTTCTTTATATATATTTGATATTACTCCCCTATCTAATTTAGGATAGTGAAAGATCCTTTCACAATCTGTTGGTGACCTTGATTTAGTTTCCAGGATCTGTCCATTAATGAAGGAGGGGTGTTGAAGTCTTCCAATATTATTGTGTGTGGTACAATGTGTGTTTTGAGTTTACTAAAGTTTCTTTTATCAATGTGGATGTCATTGCATTTGGAGTATAAATGTTTAGATTTGGGAGTCCATTTTGGTAAATATTAACTTTAATGAATATGAAGTTTCCTTCCTTGACTTTTTTTTATAACTTTGGGTTGAAAGTCAATTTTATTTGATATTAGAATGGCTGCTCCACCTTATTTCTTCGGATCATTTGCTTGGAAAGTTCTTTTCCAGCCTTTTAGTCTGAGGTAATGTCTGACTTTGTCCTTGGTGTTTGTTTCTGGTGTGCTGAATATTGCTTACACATCCATTTTGTTATTCTATGCCTTTTTACTGGTGAACTGAGTCCACTGATATTAAGAGATACTAAGGAAAAATTCTTGTTGCTTCCTGTTATTTTTGTTATTAGAGTTGGAATTTTGTTCATGTAGCTATCTTCTTTTAGGTTTCCTTCAAGTTTAATTTCTTGCTTTTTCTTGAGTGTAATTTCCCTCGTTATATTGGAATTGTCTCTTTATTATCGTTTGAAGTGCTGGATGCATTGGAAGATATTTTGTAAATATGGTTTTGTCACAGAATACCTTGTTGTCTCAAGCTATGTTAAAAGAGTTTTGCTTCATATAGTAGTCTTGGCTGGCATTTTTGCTCTCTTACATTCTGTATGACATCTGCCCTAGATTTTCTGGCTTTCTTAGTCTAAGGGAAAAGTTATGTGTAATCCTGATAGATCTTGCTTTATATATTACTTGACCATTTTCCCTTACTGCTTTTAATATTCTTTCTTTGTTTTGTGCATTTGGTGTTTTGACTATTATATGATGGCAAGATTTTTTTTTCTGGTTCAAATAATTTGGCGTTCTGTAGGCTTCTTGTATATTCATGAGCATATCTTTATTTAAGTTAGGGAGGTTTTTTTTTCTATAATATTGGTAAAGATATTCAATGGCCCTATAATTTGGAAAACTTACTTCTCATCTATACCTATACCGAATATCATGTATGTAATTACGTCATTTCTCAAAGCTGTTTAAAAAATTCACATTGGCAGTATTTCCTGAGAAATTCAAATCATTAAAACTTTATTCCCTTTTACTAATATAGCATATTATGTTTCCATTTTCTGTTGTCCACATAGTACAGAGCCCAGCATTTGAAAAAGATGAGAATATATCACCTCAGGTAGAAACAGATGAAGATACAGTACAATATTTTCAATTTTTTCCCATTTCAATAGAGTACTTCAAAAGTGGTGTTTGTGATCCCTTGACTGGAGAAGTCGATTCAGGAAAAAGAGCAATTCAGGGTCAGATGCTCTTATATGTGTAGTTGAAGACCAGATTGTGGTCCTTTAGACCTTGTGATCACAAAAAAATAGCAACGAGTACAATACAACCACCTTCATGAGATGTTTCCATATATACACACAAAGAAAAGGAGAACCATTATAAAAATAAGAGAGGGACCATTTGGGAAGAAGAAGGATCTCAGCAAGGGTAGTACAGTTATGAAGAAGTGCTGTGGGGTGTAAATGTATAAATTGTTTAAAGTAAATATTACAAGTTTTTTGGAATACTACCATGTATTTTATATGGATTTAACATTTGG
Source organism: Mus musculus (assembly GCF_000001635.26). Taxonomy (NCBI): domain Eukaryota; kingdom Metazoa; phylum Chordata; class Mammalia; order Rodentia; family Muridae; genus Mus; species Mus musculus. The sequence continues at coordinate 23,405,074 of NC_000087.7, forward strand.
TTCAAACCAAATATTATATATTTATTATAAATAATTGAAATAATTTTCTGTGTAAAGTTTTGTGTGTTGTAGAAAAAATATCCTATTGGGAGATTCTAACTTAAAGTATATCTCCCAGTAAGGTAAAGCCCCTAGACATTCCCCAAGCTTGTTTTCCCTGATCTATTTAAATACAGCTAGGAAGAAGCTCTTTGTTCTCTATAGCCAGCAATAAAGCATTTTTTTTTATACTTTACAACCAGAGATGCCTGCCTTCCTTTGCCAAGGACAAGGAGATAAAAATTCAGAAAGAAGTCACTCCCCAGTTCTGAGGAAGTTCCAGGGATACCTGGAGATCTCCTATCAGGGTGCCAAGTGAGAGTGTGCTCACTCGGCTGTCTGTTTCTGTTACTGGGTGCCAAGTGAGTGTGTGCTCTCTCGGCCATCTTATTGGGGCCTGTTCTTGGTTATTGTAATCTTTTTGTGTGTATATATTGGTTTTTCCCCTGTATGTAACTCTGATGATGGGACCGACTATTAGCATGCCCCTTGGACTGACCCTAGTGCACAGTACTGAAATTAAGACTAAGACTCACATTTTCTCGGTGGATGTCTGAAATAGATTTTAGAGAACTTTGTGCTCTACGGAATGGCCAGCTTTGATGTTAGTTGGCCACTAGAGGGCACCCTTGGTTTGGTTCTGTTTTCAGCTCTTAAAGTTGTTTTACAGAGGGGACCAGGGTCTCAGCCAGATTGAGTGCCCTACATTCTCATCTAGAAAAAATTAGCACAGGATCCCCCCTCTCCTATCGTGTTTAAAGCCTTGGGTTCAAAAGAATAGTCCAGGGTCCCCAGTCCTGGCCCTCTGCCATCCAGAGAGGGAAAATAAAAAGTTAAATCTGGCACCGGTTAAACTGCAGCCATCGGTTTCTCCCAAGATCTATCCAGAGTTAGAAGAACCTCCAAAATGGCACTGCACCCCACCTGCATATTCCCAACTGGTCCCCCCAAGAACTCTCAACAGGGTGCCACTAGATATTTGGGGAGGGACCAGTTGCTAAAGCCCAAGACCAGCGAGCTCAAAGCCCAGAGGGACCAGACTCAACCATCGCACTGCCTTTGTGTACTTATGACCCTCATCCAGCGGACCCCAGACAACTGCAGCCCCTTCAGTAATGGCCTTTTTCCTCCTCTGATCTCTATAACTGGAAGGCAAATCACAATCCCCTTCGTTGAAAACCCCTCTAGCCTTGCTAATCTAAAGGAATCTCTCATATTCTCTCTTCAGCCTATTTGGGATGACTGTCAGCAGCTTTTACAGGTTCTTTCACCACAGAGGAGAAGGAGAGGATTCTGAGAGGAAAGAAAGAGCATACTGGGGGCCAATTGACTACTAATAAAACTTCTGAATGAAATAGATGCAGCCTTCCCTCTGACATGTCCTGATAGGACTGACCATATGGAGCAATTGACAATTTTCTGCTGGGCTCTGATAATAGGACTGAAAGGGGCTGGCAGGTGCCCCACCAATTTGACCAAGGTAAGAGAGATCCTACAAGAGAAAAAGGAGCCCCCAGCAGTGTTTTTAGAGTACCTCTTAAAGGTATAGAAGTGTTACACTACCTTTGACCCTACTTCAGTGTGCCAGCAGGTGACAGGTGTCATGGCTTCTATAGGGCAGTCCTCTTCTGAAATTAGGAAAAGGTTACTGGGTCTAGAGAGTCTGAAAACATTATCTTTACAACATCTGTTTAAGGAGGCAGAGAAAGTGTACCATAAGAGAGAGACTGACAAGCCAGCACAAGGGCACATTGGGCTCGGAGTCTGCAGACACCCCTAAGGTCCCCACAAGACCCTCAATAGGATCATAAGACCTCTGTTGAATGTAACACAACCTCTGCTCCAATCCAATCTCACAGGATCTGAGACTGCATTAATTAGGGAAGCAGAAAAACTGGCCTGACAATGGTCTCAAGTCCCTCTGATCTGTGCCAGCACCTGGGCAACATATTGGGCAGAGTCTGAGGACAGCCCCAAGGTCCTCACAGAAACATCCATGAGATCTTAAGACCTTTGGTGAGTGGAAAACAACTTCCGCTCCAATCCTATCATGCAGGACTTGTGACTGCATTCATTAGGGAAGCAGAGAAACCGGTATGATCAGGGTCACAAGTCCCTTCCAGTCCATGACAGCATCGGGCACCTTGTGGGCAGAGTCTGTGGACACCCCAAAGGTCCCCACAGGACTCTCCACGGGAACTTAGTACCTCTAGTGAGTGGATCACAACATCTGCCAGGAGGAAGGTTCGAACACCAGATATCTGGGTCCCTTCTCTGCAAGTGGAGATCTTGCCTGCATAGAGTACTCTGAACACTGAAACTCAGGAGAAAACTAGTCTCCCAGGTCTGCTGATAGAGGATTACATAATCATCTGAGGAACAAGATATAACCAGAGACAATTATAACAACTAACTCCAGAGATTACCAGATGATGAAAGGCAAACATAAGAATCTTACTAACAGAAACCAAGACCACTCACCATCATAAGAATTACAGCACTCCCACCTCATCCAGTCCTGGAAACGCAAAAACACCCGAAAAGGTAGTCCCATATTTAAAAGCATATCTCAGGTTGAAGGTAGAGGACATCAAGAAGGACTTTAAAAACTCACTTAAAGAAATACAGGAGAACACTGCTAAATAGGTAGAACCTTAAGAGGAAGCACAAAAAAAAAAAAAAAAAAAAAAAAAAAAAAAAAAAAAAAAACTTAAAGAATTGAAGGAAAACACGACCAAACAGGTGATGGAATTGAGTAAAACCATCCAAGACCTAAAAAGTGAAGTAGACACAATAAAGAAAACCCAAAGTAAGGCAACACTGGAGATAGAATACCTAGGCAAGAAATCTGGAACCATAGATGCGAGCATCAGCATCAGAATACAAGACATGGAAGAGAGAATGACAGATGCAGAAGATTCCATAGAGAATATTGGAACAACAATCAAATAAAATACAAAATGCAAAAGATGTTATCTCAAATATCCAGGAAATCCAGGACACAATGTGAAGTCCAAACCTACTGGTAATAGGAGTAGATGAGAATGAAGATTTTCAAGTTAAAGGGCCAGCACATATCTTCAAAAAAATTATAGAAGAAAACTTGTCAAACCTAAAGAAACACATGCCCATGAATATAAAAAAAGCCTACAGAATTCCATATAGACTGGACCAGAAAAGAAATTCCTCCTGACACATAATAATCAGAAGAAGAAATGCACTAAATAGAGATATACTGTTAAAAGTAGTAAGGGAAAAAGGTCAGGTAACATATAAAGGCAGGCCTATCAGAATTACACCAGACTTTTCACCAGAGACTATGAAAGACAGAATATCCTGGACAGATGTTATACAGATACTTAGAGAACACAAATGCCAGCCCAGGCTATTAAACCCAGCCAAACTCTCAATTACCACAGATGGAGAAACCAAAGTATTTCACGATAAAAAACAAATTCACACATTAACTTTCCATGAATCCAGCCTTTCAAAGAATAATAACAGAAAAAAAAAACCAATACAAGGACAGGAACAACGCCCTAGAAAAAGCAAGAAAGTAATCCCTCAACAAACCAAAAAGAAGACAGCCACAAGAACAGAATGCAAACTCTAACAACAAAAATAATCGAGGCAACAATTACATTTCCTTAATATCTCTTCATATCAATGGATTCAGTTCCCCAATAAAAAGATATAGACTGGCTATAAAAACAGGACCCAATAGTCTGCTGCTTACAGGAAACCCATCTCAGGGAAAAAGACAGACACTGTCTCAGAGTGAAAGGCTAGAAAATAATTTTCCAAGCAAATGGTCTGAAGAAATCAGCTGGAGTAACCATTCAAATATCGATTAAAATTGATTTCCAACCTAAAGTTATCAAAAAAGACAAAGAAGGACACATACTCATCAAAGTTAAAATCTTCCAAGAGGAACTCTCAATTCTGAATATCTATGCTCCAAATGAAAAGGCAGTCCCATTCATTAAAGAAAGCTCAAAGCACACATTGCAGCTCACACAATAATAGTGGGAGACTTAAAAAACCACTTTTATCAATGGACATACCTTGGAAACAGAAACTAAACAGGGACACAGTGAAACTAAAAGAAGTTATTAAACAAATGGACTTAATAGATATCTACAGAACGTTTTATCCTGAAACAAAAGGATATAACTTTTTCTCAGCACATCATGGTACCTTCTCCAAAATTGACCATATAATTGATCATAAAACAGACCTCAACTGATAAAAAATATTGCAGTTGTCCAAAACATCCTATCAGACCACCAAACACTAAGGATGATTGATCTTCAATAACAACATAAATAATGGAAAGCCAATGTTTACGTTGATAATGAACAATAGTCTTATCAGTGATACCTTGGTCAAGGAGGAATAAAGAAGGAAATTAAAGACATATTAGAGTTTAATGAAAATAAAGCCAGAACATTCCCTAACTTATGAGACTCAATGAAATCATTACTAAAAGGGAAACTCACAGATTTGAGTGCCTCAAAAAGAAACCAGAGAGAGCACATACAAGCAGCTTGAAAACACATAAAAAATCTCCAGAATTAAGGAAGCAAATTAACTCAAGAGGAGAAGATGTAAGGAAATAATAAAACTCAGTGGTGAAATTAACCAAGTGGAAACAAGAACTACTTAAAGAATCAACCAAATAGGAGCTGGTTCTTTGAGAAAATCAACAAGATAGATAAACCCTTAGCTAGCATCCCTTAAGGCACAGAGACAGCATCCTAATTAACAAAATCAGAATTGAAAAGAGAGACATAAAAACAGATCCTGACGAAATCCAAAACACCATCAGATC